>NC_057801.1:495980927-496248824 GCF_018294505.1 Triticum aestivum | reverse complement strand
ATCACCCTCAACGGCTCTGAAGTGACCCACACTCTAGCTAGGCGAGCATGCCCAAACGCCGGCCCAAACTAGGTATCCACACATCACTCCCCTGTGCACTGTTCCAACGATGTTTGGATATCCTTTCACTGCTCTCTTAGCTTACACGCCTATGCAACTCTGACTTTAACTATTATTTCTTCTGGAGATATCATCTGAAACAAGCAAATCCATTTTTTAGCGAAGCATGATGGCGCTACGGGATCTGGTACACATCCTACACACCCGTATAACCTTGTAAGTATCTGTCCTCCGGTACAACATCAAGGTCGATTCCTCTTATTTGATCAACCATTCGCCGTGTCAAAAATGCAGAGGGGGATGCAAGGAGCACAACGCCTGCACATCCAAGCAAGTGGTAACATGGACTTGTACATGGAACATCCCAAGCGCAAGAAGAGCTGCAGTGAGCCTATACAACGAGCTAGTGTAAGTCCCTGTATTTCATTTAATTCGTACTGGCATTCGTGTTTGATTTGTGTGCAGTGGCTGATCCACGAATTCAAGTTACCAGGGGCGAACATTTTACTTAAAACATATGAAGGCACTTGCACTCCGGAAATCAACATAACTTGAGAAATGTGAAGCTACATGCACTTTGAAAACCAGCTAATGATCCAAAGAAGTTCAGATTATAAACACTAAATGATGCAAGCACCAAAAACACAAAATGCAACATGGTGCACAAGGACTACAAACATGGTCTGTACCTGCTTGAGTTATTCGTTCTCTGGCTAAAAATATCGAAGTGTAATTGCACGTATAACCAGTGCACAAACTGCATATCAATATATCTATCCTGCACAAGTATGCCAATAGTTTCAAACAATAGATTAGAAAAGTATTTATGCTATGTTGTCATGATATGAGGACTTTCTGATAGATGGCCTCGACGTTTCCTCAAGCTATGAAAATGCACTATAATTTGCTTGTCATCAATGCCTGCACATCTCTGTCTCTCTCAACATAGTAGATCATCATTAGACACTAAATCCTTCAATGAGCTTGCAAAATGCTTGCATTAGATCCCTCATTAGACACTATATGTTCATCACTAGGAGCATGTAAAATGTTTGCATCAAATCCTTCATTAGCAGTCTGTTCATTAGACACTTCAGGCTCAAGAACAACATGAGTTTGTATGTTTGCACTGGAAACTTGATTAGATACATCAGATTCAGTCAGTTCAGTATTGATTGGGGGAGTTACAAAATAAGTAGAAATTGGTTTTATTTTCTCATAGATTCCCTACAAACAAGCAGTTTTACAACACCGTCAGGTTTAACTATTGGCCAGAAATTGAAGAGTTGAATTAGATATAATCAGGGATGTGATGTACCTGCTCGTTACGCATGCTACTCTTGCAAGCTACGACTGTCCATTTGCGCAAGCTCGATGCCATGCCCGTGCTACCGCCGCTGCCTCCCATGCAGGCTACACCCAGGGTTGGATCTTCATCTTCTTGTGCTTTCGATCGCTTGAAGCCTGGCGACCACCCTCCAACGAGGGCGCGAGGAAGTGTTGTGTTGGTCTGTCCAGCGGCGGCTAGGTTAGGAGCGAACTAGACTGGAGGCTGGAGCGAATGAATTGGGATTTTTCCTACTGTCGATTGATATGGGAGGCGCTCATTTGGGCCGCGAGCCTGCTATAGGGCCTGCCTTGCACTTATGTTATTGGCCCATCCAAATTGAAACATTTTTCTTCATTTTTTACATTGCCTGCTCGTGCGTTGGGACGAACAAAACTAGCATGGGCCAACCTGGACGACTCAAACTAGGTGCACACTTTCCAGCCACCTGAGGCGGCCGCCCATACCAGCCCCTATGGTGGCGTCGCGCCTTTTTGCGTGTATGATTGGATAGTGAAAAATATTCTAGTGGCACTTTTGATTTACCCACAGAATGGTTGAATTGCTTGTTTCTATGAACTGAGTTCGCCAATAATGTGAAGGAAGCCAGTCTTTTCATCCTATTGTAGATTGCTTAGATCTCGATGTGCCAAAAGTAATCGCATTAAATATACAGTAAAAGCCAGTGTGATGTGTTTGGCTACAACTAGTCTGACTACACGTCCTCATATAACATATCAAGGATGCACCATCTTACCAGATTAACCATTCGACTTACCCATGTAGTGTGGGAAGAAAGAAGTATTGGGACTGCGTATCCAAGCATTTGATGCCATGGACTCCTTCGTACAACCTTGTAAGCAAAAAAGAAGTTGCAGTGTGCCTGTACAAAGAACTAGCGTAAGTTCAGTTACCTGCTTCTCAGAATTTTAGTTAGCCACTTATTGCAAAATTGTTCAATTATGTTGCTTGCCTTAATTTAGTTTGCTACTGACTACATAATGGCACAACCTGTTAATCATATTGTAGACTGCGCCTATCTATGTGTTTGATACTTACTGTTAAGAATTACCTGTTTGCCTTAACTTAAATATCTACTTGTTTGTTTAACTGCTTTGCTGTTGCAACAGCGGGTTACAATGATGTTAATAACTACTTTTCAGCATCCAATTTTAACTCTTTAATTCCTTGTTTGTTTAACTGGTTTGCTGTTATAACTCCCTATTGAGATGTTTTGCTAACTTCAACTTTTCTGAATCCAATCGGAACTTTAATGGCAAAACAGGTTAGCCCAAGATCAAAGAGCGAGGTCCCCATGGACGTTGCATCATCCCACAGCAGTGGCACCGGCCCAATCGTGCATTATGAATTGCCAACTGCTGATGCTCTAGAGGATAAACTAGTGGTAGAAAGAGATTCTGCTTCTGCACTTAGAGATGAAGTTGACATGTTGAGGAAGCAAACAACACAATCACAAGCAGTACACCAGACAACCATTAAATATTTGGTGGACTTCAAAACGAAGCAAGCTAAGACTAACCAGATTGTTAAGGTCCTGAAGGAAAAAAGGAAATTAAATTCCTACTTGGTAAATCATAGGTGAAATGTTCTTTCCATAGTTGAATAACCTTTGTGTTGTCTGTTCATGTAATCAATCAAACCATTTGTTTTAGAGATCATGTAATAATTGTTTTTTTTGTTTTTTGGTTTGTAATTTTATTTGAACACAAGTCTGTATTAATTGATAAGACTCGGAGACATTTCATTTGGATTGCTGTGCCAGACCTACAAATATGCCAATCGGGTTGAATGTGCATTCAGCAATAGTAGTAGTATAGATGGACCATAAGTGGCGCGCATCGAAAAGGGCCAAGATGCTGGCTAAAAAAGGATGTTGTTGTAGCCAAAAAAAAGTACAACGGCCTGGCTTATGTATGTTAGTTGATATTATTGATCCATATACTCTATAAGTGTTTTTATGTCTGTTAGTTCTGTACATTCTTGGTTGATTGACTCGGTATTTGAATCTTGATACATCGCTTGTGTACATATCTAAATGGGAGTACACATTATGCTGCGTGTGACATTTGAGTTGGACATGAAGTGTCCCAAATATTTGAATTCACCTTAAACTGGATTCTACTTTCTGAATTTGAGTATCGGCATTTGTAAACCATATTCATATATGACACTGGAATACATCTTTGTCGTCCTTTTGAAGATATATAAAAACACATAGAATGATTTATAAAGATTCATATAGGAATACAAAATGGATTCGAATTTAGTTGCCAGCGTAAACGTGGATGCTTATTGTCCCAAAATTCAAAAGAAGCAGCAAAATGTCCACTCCCACGTCGGCTGCCCGAAGCCAAGTGTTTGGGAGATGGAAATTACTGTCTACCCATTACACGGACAATACATCGACCCGATTTCCACTACTCTAAATAGGGGTAGGTTAGTAACTTCAATTAGACGTGACACGACCGCCTCTGAGCCCATTCCGACATGGTGGGCGTCAAACATGGGCGGCAAAACACATTTGATTCAAGCTTGTCCGAAAGACCTCTGTTTCTCCCTCCATTCCCCATTCATACACGGTGGGCGGCAAAACAAACTCGACTCGGCCGAAATCGATGTAGGCAAATATTTTCAATAGGGGCAGGTTTGTAACTTCACTCAGACGTGACACAACCGCCCTACCTGTCAGCCCCGTTCATACACCGTGGGTGCAAACCATGGACGCCAACCACCCTCTCCTCGCCCGAAATCGCTCTGGGCAAATATTGGCGAGATGCGAGATTACCGTCCTATCCCCAACCGACGAGACGTCCAAATTTTAAACGGGGGCTAAGTTCGTAACTTTCCCATATTTCAGACAAGCGCATCCCAAAAACATGGTTCCCCGTACCTCTCCCTCCATTTTCCCATTCATACACCGTCCGCGCTAGAACACCCCATCCTCACACCAGCCTCCGTCCGCCACCCCATCCATCGCCGCCGTCCTCCACCACATCCATCGCCACCGTCCTCCACCATGCCGGAGCGCCTACCTAGACTGCGTCGTCCACTGCTAGAGATGGACGTTTCTCATCCACGGCAACGGACCAATAGCCTTGCATCGCGTCCTCTCGCTTCATCGGTGTCGTCGTCCTCTTTGTCGGGGCCGCTCACACGACCTTCTCTTCGACCGCAATGGGACTTATCCCCCGATGCACCCGTCTACCGTCGTAGATCTGCTTCAACGCTGCCGACAGCCATCGCACCCCCGATGCCTACACGGCGCCGCAAGAGAGGTGGTACTTCATATCTCCTCAACTTTTTGATCTCAACCAGAAAATAGATCTTAACTTGGTTACTCTACTTTCTTTTCAACTCTTAGAATTTAGTTCTTAGTTCGAAGCAAACAATGGATGCTAAATATCATTTCTCCGGTTTGCAGCTTCAAATCTGCCATGGCACAGCCATAATATGGTTTAATTGATCATGCTTATGGTTTAATTGATCATGCCAGGTTTGTTGACAATTTTACTTGTCTTTCTTACTCAATCGATATAATATCCAATTATTCACGTCGATTAGTTGCAAACAATAAGTGCTAGACAAACTTCTTCATTCAGATTTTGGATGGTCTCTTACTGCAGTTACAATTCTGCATACTTGTCCTAATAAGCTCACAAGTAAATGATTGATTCACTACATCTATGGTTGCCTTGTCATATTTGTTGTCAATATTCTTTTAGGGTGGACCACCCTGTTTCTAAATACTGGAACCATAGACACGAGTGAATAGTATTTCTCTATGTGATCTCTTCCATCATGTGTGGGTAACGAACACTACATTGTATAGAAAGAAAGTGTCATTTCCATCTTTTACATAGGTTTCGATCTTTTACATGGAATACAATCTGCCTACTTGCTTTATGTCGCACTACCAACACTCCACCCTTGAAGCTAAACATTACGCCACTCATAATTGCTTAGTTTATTAGTTCAAATACTAATTTCATATGATTCTAATGTTCCTACTTCAGTTTTGAAATGTGTGCCTGCCTGTTATAGAGACATAAGGGGTTTGTATTTCTGTGTGTGGTCTGGTCAGCACGGTTGGGGAGGTGAACTTTGCATATGCAGGGGTTTATAGGGAGACACTCTCCGAGTTGAATCCGCAATGCATTCCATAGATAATCTGACTATTTTTTATGTTTTCATGAATCTCAGATTCTGAACAGCATCATAATGATTATGAGCTTGCGCGCATGAAAAGAATAAAGCTGAACAATGCCATGGCTGTCAAACTTGGCATTAAGGGACTGAAATCAAGTCTGGATGCAACGCAATGCAAACGCTCTCCACCTACAGATTCATGCTCAGAATATGATCCTAACAGTGATTCTGAGCTAGAGGTAGACCTAAGTCAATGTAGCTCCCTAGTGGAGGAGTCAGAGGAAGATGCCCTATCTTATTCACCCATCAAGGTACTTGCTCTAACTTTCCAAGGTTACATTGCTCGCACATATCTTGCAACTGATGCTTTGCATTGCTTCTACTTTGTTGAACTGCCATTAGCTTAGTTTACACATCGTGTATGTGAATAGGCCCTGCCTATCCATTTTCAGTACATATTCCATCTGTCATCATACCATATTTATCCATTCAAATGATGTTCCTGTGTATCAGACGTTCAAAAGGAAGAGGGCGATTGCTGATTGTGGAGGAGCACAAGCAAAGTATTTGGAAAAGGTAGTGGCACCTGATAAATCAAATAGCCCATTAGGTGTAGTTGCAATATCACCTGACCCACAAAATACCCCAACTCTAGCAGACTCTAGCCCTACTACACTGGTCATTTCTGATGCCCCAACTCAGCAGACCCCAACTACAGCAAACAGTATGATTATGCCAGTTGACATAGCACCAGCTATACGACGCAAAACCCCCATTCCAGCAAAGAGTACACCAAATCCAGTTGCCAAATCCCTTTTCGAACCAGAGAGAGCCCCAATTGCAGCAAATAGGACCCCTATTCCATTTCTTTCCCAGTTTAGAAGATGAAGCTTATGTTGTTGCCAGGAACTTTGTGCGCATCTTTCCTTCATGGAAAGATTATACCGCAGACACAGAAAAATTTCTAGTCTTCCTCCGCAACTTACACGTAAGTAATGTACTAATGTTATTCATGGTCATTACCGCATATGTTTCTGCTGACAGAAGACACAAGATTTCATTCTTTTAAATAGGCGAGGAGCAAACTGGATTGTGATGACAAGCAAGAGTTGGTTGCACTTTTCAAGCACTCATTGATGAAGTATCGCTCCTACCTGAGGCAAGCACACTTCGATGGCAAGCCTCTGAATGAAATTTCTGTAAAGTCTCCGGTGCTACATTTATCCGACGGTGACTGGAATAATCTTGTTACACATTGGTCTCGGCTGCAGCGTAAGGTACTGTCTATGATATCACATCATAATTTGAACTACATTTCTCCATTTGCCTTAATGTCTCACTTGTACGAAAACTGTTAGCAGAAGAACATTCATTCTCAAGGGACCACAGAATCTCGCAACTATACTGCACACTGCATTTCTCTCGTGAGTACCTCTTGCCCTATATGACCATACTTACTTTCATAGCTGTTTGATTATGTAGCATCACTGCACATGTTAGCCTCGTAATCATCCATTTGGTGGACATTATAAGATCCGTATAGACTCTTACACAAATTTAGAATCAACCCAATGCTTTTGAAGAGGTTTAGCTCTGCAGTCCTCTTGTAAGGACGGAACATGGTCTATCACTGTACTTACATTAACAGCTACTCCCTCCGTCCCATAATATAAGAACGTTTTGTATAGTACACCAGTGTTCAAAACACTCTTGTATTATGGGAAGAGGGATTGGTTCATTTTGTAGCATTCTGCATCTTATCTCCGTCGCCCACCATTTACTAAAAAAGATCAGATCTATATTTAATCTTACCAACAAGTAGAATATACAGACAATGCCAATGCAGAAGTGTAGCCCATCGCTCTTGTCAGTACATTTTGTCCTGTAACGCTTGTACTTCCGGGGATTGGTAGTTGATTATGTAGCATCAATCTGCATCTTATCTTCATTATCCTCTATCCCTTCCAGTATTATCATATCTATAATTACTCTCTACAAAATGTAGAGTACAGATAATGCTTATGAAGAAGATTATGTGCTGAAATTCTTGAGTTATCCTTCCCTTGACATGGAGAAGGGCATTGTAAAGCCGGTGTTAACTGTTAATGTAAGTCAGTCCTTCTAAAGCCTTTATCCTCAATTGCTGCTTAATTTGCTCATACTCCCTATCGTTTACTGCTGTTTAGTTTGTTGTTTCTACCAAAATGCATGTTCATAAGAACCATAAGTTCTAAGTTTTACTTGTAAAACCAAATTCCTTATTCATACCATGCACATTACTTAATACTCCCTATATGTATGCTTGGTTTTGTGGATCCATAATCCAGTGTGTGGTGAAGCAGCCCACGTTTGCACCTTGTCATCTCCTGTTTTATCTTACTGATGTGGCTGATGATATGAACAACATGCCATGCACATCATCCAAAATAGATACAATGATTTTCTTTGCCCTTCATCTATGCTTCTTATGTTGACATGGTAATCCAGTAGTGTGGTGAAGCTCCCCGCATTATGAACAATGCCAGATTATGCTATTGATATTTTGAACTTACTCTTTATTTTCTAATTTGAAATTGGATAGAATTGACAGAACAGTTATCATCTTTGTTTATACACGTGCAAAACCTGTCATCTCTCTGCTTTGTTTCAGGGTGATATGCCTGATGGCATGCACAAGTCTGCTGAAGGTTGTGAGACAAACCCAACATATATTGCAGCAAAGAAGGCAAAACATCTCGAAGATAGCGAGACAACCCCAAAGTCTTGTCTTGATGCAGTGTTCAAGTTACTTGAGACTAACAGTCAGACAAGCTCACAGAATTCGTTGTGTGAATCAGTTCGACTTCTTCAGTCCCAAGTTCTAGCAAAAAGGCATTCTGCAACTCAACTTTGACTTGAAGTCCTATCTCTAAGAAAGGTTGCGGAGAACACCAATGAGAACCTCATCGCTAAACAGCTACACCTGGAAGCTATGGCCGACATGCTAGGCCGGTCTCACAGCCTTGCTCAGCAGCTTGTGCAGCAGTTCCCCTGCAAGGGTAACCTTTCTTGAACTGTCTTGGAAGTGGTCTCGGTTCAGTATTATTTTGTTACGCTGCAATGGTGCCTAGTTTTTGTAATCTGCTTCTTCGTTGCGCTTTATGATCACTGGTGGCGAACTTCGATGCCCAGTGGATTTAATATACCTTAAATCCTTTATTGTATAGTGTAGGTTTATTCTTAGTTACTATGCCGTAATTTCTTTATTGTATAGAGTAGGTTTGTTCTTAATTCCTACTAGTTACTGCCATCATTCGCTATCTGAAAAAAATCAGATGTAGTTGACGGGTGTAGGACCTTGAGAAGAGGTGTCTAGAGGGGGAGGTGATTAGACACTAAGTATCAAAGTCGTAGTTTTTAACTTCTTTAAGTTTAAGTGGAGTTTAGGCACAAGTTTAACATTCACAATACATAACAAGCAAGCATGCAAAGAGTATATTAGCAGCGGAAAGTAAAGCATGCAACTTGCAAGAATGTAAAGGGAAGGGTTTTGGAGGGTTCAAACGCAATTGGAGACACGGATGTTTTTGTCGTGGTTCCGGTAGGTGGTGCTATCGTACATCCACGTTGATGGAGACTTCAACCCACAAAGGGTAACGGTTGCGCGAGTCCACGGAGGGCTCCACCCACGAAGGGTCCACGAAAAAGCAACCTTGTCTATCCCACCATGGCCGTCGCCCACGAAGGACTTGCCTCACTAGCGGTAGATCTTCACGAAGTAGGCGATCTCCTTGCTCTTACAAACTCCTTGGTTCAACTCCACAATCTTGTCGGAGGCTCCCAAGTGACACCTAGACAATCTAGGAGACACCACTCTCCAAGAAGTAACAAATGGTGTGTTGGTGATGAACTCCTTGCTCTTGTGCTTCAAATGATAGTCTCCCCAACACTCAACTCTCTCTCATAGGATTTGGATCTGGTGGAAAGAAGATTTGAGTGGAAAGCAACTTGGGTAAGGCTAGAGATCAAGATTCATACGGTAGGAATGGAATATCTTCGCCTCAACACATGAGTAGGTGGTTCTCTCTCAGAACTGGTAAGTTGGAAGTGTAGGTTTGTTCTGATGGCTCCCTCCACGAATGAAGAGGAGGTGAAGGGGTATATATAGCCTCCACACAAAATCTAACTGTTACACACAATTTACCAAACTCGGTGGGACCGAATCAACAAACTCGGTCGGACCGATTTAGCAAATCTAGTGACCGTTAGGATTTTCGGTGGGACCGACATGCAACTCGGTGAGACCGATATGGTTAGGGTTAGGGCATAGCGTAATCTCGGTGAAACCGATTACACAAACTTGGTGAGACCTATTTTGGTAATTAGCTAACCAGAGAGTTGGTCAGGTAAACTCGGTGGGACTGATTCGCTCTTTTCGGTGAGACCGAAATGTTACGAAAGGGAAACAGAGAGTTTACATTGCAATCTCGGTGGGACCGATCACTCACTTCGGTTAGACCGAAACGTTACGAAGGGAAACAGAGAGATTACAATCCCATCTCGGTGAGACCGAGATCCCCATCGGTGAGACCGATTTGCCTAGGGTTTGTGGCAGTGGCTATGACATTTGAACTCGGTGGCGCCGGATAGAAAGAATCGGCAGGACCGATTTTGACTTTGCATTTAGGTCATATGTGGATGTGAGAAAGTAGTTAAGGGTTTTTGGAGCATATCACTAAGCACTTGAAGCAAGAGGCTCATTAAGCAACACCTCATCCCTCGTTGATAGTATTGGCTTTTCCTACAGACAATGTGATCTTGGATCACTAAAGTGTCAAATGTAGAGTCTTGAGCTTTTGAGCTTGAGCCAATCCTTTGTCCTTAATATTTTGAAGGAGTTCCCACATCCTTTAGTCCATGCCACTCCATTGTTGAACTTATCTGAAACATACTAGATAAAAGTGTTAGTCCAACAGGAGATATGGACATTAATTACCAAAACCACCTAGGGAGCACTTGTGCTTTCAATCTCCCCCTTTTTGGTAATTGATGACAACATACATCAAAGCTTTAGATAAAGATATAAAGAATAGCAAGTAAAGCTTTGGAAAGACATGTAACAAGCATAGGCTCCCCCTACATGTATGCAATCATGTGAATATGGAATATAGAAGCATGTGAGAGCATAACCATGATAGAGTAGGCAATGTGTTACATGTATCTTGGCCATATGCATCAGAGCAAAGAATATTTAAGAAAATACCTTCATGCTCATGAGTCCTTCTTGCAAACAGTTTGTACATCAGCAAGAATTCCTCATACACATGATTGTGATGCATATACTTACCTTGTAGTCTTGAGTTGGCTTAGGATGGAATGAACATGTGTAAACAAGGTTAGATAACATAGGTACATCTACTAGCCAGAGCAAACAGAAGAAACCTCAAGAATACCAAGACTGGGATGACATGTAGAGAGTGAGTACTAAGTACCACATTGGATTAGACATGTCCCCAAGAGTAAAGATACGCCATGAATTTAAATGATTTCTTTCCCTTAGATGTCTTGCTCCCTCTGAATCTAGCATGGGATACTGGGAGAAGATAGGGAACAGAAAATCAGAGCTGAAGGATATAATTGAACAGAGCTAATGCAAATAAGCACATATGAACATGTCTTTCCCCTCAAGAAGACATGTGGCATCTCTCCTCTTGAACACCAAGCATCTGGGATCCTTGAGAAATACTTTCTACTTGAGTATTCTCTCCCCCTGGAGATCTCTTTCTCCCCCTATGGAAGTAATGCTCTCTCCCTTTTGGAAGTGATAAGCTTTGATGTGATCTCTCTCTCCCCCTTTGACATAAATTTCCAAGAAGGGTTTGATCCTTGAGTCACAGCAGAAAGCATTTATATAAATGTAATGCTTGTAGAGGACAAGATTCATTGAGTGGAGCTGGATCATAAGAAACACAGAATAAGTGGCAAACTGTTTTTTCTGTTGTGAAATCGGTGGCACCGAGTGATATGCTTCGGTTGTACCGAAAGGATTCGGTTGGACCGAAAACAACAAATCGGTGAAACCGAGTTCATCGCAGAGAAAACACTTGTCACCTCAGCTCACTAGACTAGTAAGATCTCACAAAGATTTGCAAGGAATTTACTAAATGATATGCAATGAATTGGATGCAGAAAATGCAGAGCAAACAGAAAGAAATCTAGATGAAGTTTTTTTTGAAAGGGGAAACAAATATGCATGAGACAAATGCAAAAACATAGAAAAGAACACAAGAGAACTTCATCTAGAGATGGTCGGCGACAAAGTCACCTATGTTAGAGTATATTGACTTAGGAGTCAAGTGAGATCACTTGATCATAGGTCATACTCATTGTTTAAGCTCGAAATGGGGTTGCCATTTTTCATTTCAGCATCTTGATGTATTCACATCTTGTCGAGTTGCTTTAGCTCATGACTTGGAGTAAAGCTTCTCAAAGATGGAATAACATACCTTGGTTGGTGGTGTTGTCCATGTAGTTGAACTTGTGTGGGTTGCTCAAGGTTGATGTAGCTCATCAAGAGTTGGGAGCACCACTTGGAATTTGAGTCCATCTACCTACATGGGTTAGCTCTTGCAAGGAAGAGCACTTGTGTATCCAAAAATGACAATCATGAAGCTCAACATAGAATTTGTCAAAGGATATGTTTGAATGGTTCTGTGCTTCCTTGTCTTCAACCACCATAGTGTAGAGACTTGGTGATGTAGAGATTGCTCAAGATGTGAGTAGATTACAATCTCATGGAATTTGATCCAACCAAGTACCTACATGGGTTATATAACATGCAAGATGCAAATATATCCAAGACATAAGATTTTCATCATAAGAGAAATATCAAGGATTAGTCATAAGCTCATGTCTTGCATGTGTCCAATGGAGTTTCTACTCCAAGTTTGAAGCATCTATGATGTTCAATTCTCCTCTCAACCTGCAAAACACTTTCTCATCAAGAGGTTTAGTGAATATATCTGCTAATTGCTTTTCGGTGCGAACATGCTTAAGATTAATGTCACCCTTACCAACATGATCTCGAATGAAATGATGACGAACTTCAATATGCTTAGTTCGAGAATGTTGTACGGGATTATGACCAATTTTGATAGCACTTTCATTGTCACAAAGCAATGGAACACGTTTCACATATATCCCATAATCTTTAAGAGTTTGGGTTATCCAAAGTAATTGAGCACAACATGAACCAGTGGCAATGTATTCCGCTTCGGCGGTGGATAAGGATACAAAGTTTTGTTTCTTGGAAGACCAAGACACAAGAGATCTACCAAGAAATTGACAAGTACCCGAAGTGGACTTTCTATCAACCTTGTCTCCGGCATAGTCCGAGTCGGAGTAGCCAACAAGATCGAAAGAGGCCCTCTTAGGATACCAAATGCCAAAATTTGGTGTATGGATTAAGTATCTCACTATCATTTTCAGGGCCTTAAGATGACATTCTTTAGGAGTAGCTTGATATCGTGCACACATGCACACACTTAGCATGATATCGGGACGTGAAGCACATAGATATAACAATAAACCAATCATAGAGCAATAAACCTTTTGATCAACCAGTTCACCATCTTTGGTCAAATCAAGATGTCCACTAGTAGGCATGGGTGTAGACATACCTTTGCACTCTTGCATATTGAAATTCTTGAATAAGTCCTTGGTGTAATTCATTTGAGAAACAAAGTACCTTCCTTAGTTTGCTTGATTTGCAACCCAAGAAAGAATTTGAGTTCACTCATCATAGACATCTCAAACTTCTCCGACATTAGCTTCCCAAACTTTTCACTAAAATGAGGGTTAGTGGAACCAAATATAATATCATCAACATAGATTTGGCACACAAATAGTTCTCCATTGACCCTTTTAGTAAAAAGAGTAGAATCTATTTTTCCAATTTCAAAGCCTTTTTCAATAAGGAACTTGGTCAAGCATTTATACCACGCTCTAGGAGCTTGTTTAAGACCATAAAGGGCTTTGTGAAGTTTGTAAACATGATTTGGTTTCTTAGGATTGACAAAGCCAGGAGGTTGCTTAACATAAACTTCCTCCTCGCACTTTTAATGTCCATTTGGTACAAGGTGATATCATGGTGATTAGCATAGGCAGGTAAGATGCGAATGGACTCAAGTCTAGCAACGGGAGCGTAAGTCTCACCATAGTCCATACCTTCAACTTCTGTGTAGCCTTGGGCGACGAGACATGCTTTGTTGCGAACTACTTGTCCATATTCATCTTGCTTGTTGCGAAACACCCATTTGGTACCGATGATGTTGTGGTTGTTGTCAGGCTTCTCAACCAATGTCCAAACTTGGTTCCTCTCAAAGTTGTGTAGCTCTTCATGCATAGCATTTATCCAATCCGGATCTTCTAATGCTTCTTCGACCTTCATAGGTTCAATACTAGAGATGAAAGAATAGTTTTCACAAAAGTTAGCTAAACGAGTTTTAGAGCGAGTGATTCTCCCGGTTTGAATATCATTGTAGATTTGCTCGACGGGATGGTCTTTAGCAATTCTTGCTCGAACTCGTGAAAGCTTTTGCTTGGTTCTTGGTTGAACTTCTTCTTCATCTTGTTCTTCTTCTTGTCCTTCTTCATTGTTGGCGTTGTCGTTCTCTTGTCGTGGTGGAGAAGGAGGTTGTTGACGTTCATCTTGATGCACTTCTCGTTTTCTTCATCTTGGTGTGTTCCACTTGTGGATGCTTCCGTATCAACTCTTGGTTCACCTTATCGTGAAGTAGAAGCTTCCACTTGGACGGATGAGGTACTCTCCTTCACCTCCATTGGACGGACCTTGCCAATAGACAAGTCTTGGATTGCTTCCAGAGGATCTTTGTCTCCTACATCAATTGGCAATTGCTCTACTTGCGAGCCGTTAGATTCATCAAACTTCACATCTACCGTCTATTCAACCTTTCGGGTGAAATTGTTGTAGACACGGTAAGTGTGAGAGTTTGAGCCATAACCTAGTAGGAAACCTTCATTAGACTTAGGAGCAAATTTAGAACGACGGTGCTTATCAAGAATGTAGCACTTTGAGCCGAATACTCGAAAGTATCCAACTTGGGGTTTGTTACCGGTGAGGAGCTCGTATGCCATCTTGCCGAGTAGCTTGTGAAGATACAAGCGATTTGTTGCATGACAAGCTGTCTCAACCGCTTCTGCCCAAACGTGCTTCGGTGTCTTGTACTCATCAAGCATCGTTCTCGCCATTTCCATGAGCGTCCGGTTCTTCCTCTCAACAACTCCATTTTGTTGAGGTGTGTACGTAGCCGAGAACTCGTGTGAAATCCCTTCTTCGTCAAGAAAGGTGTCCACGTTTGCATTCTTGAACTCTGTTCCGTTGTCGTTGCGAACCTTCTTGATCTTCACTTCAAACTGATTTTGAGCCTTCCTGGCGAAGTTTTTGAAGATCTTTTGGACCTGCGATTTATCATCGAGAAAGAACACCCATGTAAATCTTGAAAAATCATCAACTATAACTAGACCAAAAGAATTTCCACCGAGACTCTTGTAAGCGTTGGGACCAAAGAGATCCATGTGAAGTAGCTCAAGTGGCCTCCTTGTGGTCATGATGTTTTTCACGGGATGCCTTCCTCCAACCTGTTTACCTGCTTGACAAGCACTGCAAAGTCTATCCTTATCAAATATGACATCGTTAACACCAAGGATATGATTCCCTTTAATAAGCTTGTCTAGGTTTCTCATGCCAACGTGACCTAGTCGTCTATGCCATAACCAACCTTTTGAGGATTTAGCAACGAAGCAAGTTTTAGGTTGAGCCTTTTTAGAGAAATCAACAATGTAAAGATCACCTCTACGTATACCAGTAAAGACCATTTTATGATTGTCTCGACAAAACACTTGGCAATCTACTTCAGTAAATAGGACATTGAAACCGAAATCAGCAAGTCTAGATACTGAAAGTAAGTTGTAGCCAAGAGATTCAACGAGCATAACATTCTGAATGGAGCTATCATGTGAGATGGCCACCTTACCGAGGCCAACCACCTTACCCTTTGAGTTGTCACCAAGAGTGACATACTTTCAAGGATATCATTTTCAGCAAGCTCACGAACATGTCTTTATCTCCGGTCATGTGATCGGTACATCCACTGTCAAGAACCCATTCCTTTCCTCCTGACATATATCCCCGAAGATTTGCCATAAGACCAAAGTGTCTCATTGCATCGTCAAGATCAAAGTCACTATCATCATCCTCATCATAGTATCCATGTTCAACATCGTCATGCGATGGATCAAGTCCTAGAGAGGGTAATTCGTTAGAGTGAGTTTGACAATGATCTTGCTTATGAATTCTTATAGCTTCGGAAATAATATCACCAATAATTCCAACATCTCCTTTGGCACGCATAAGATTTGTAAGTTCAAATAGACGATCACCAAACATAGGATCACTAGTATTCATCTTACTCAAGGCAATAGACTTATGGAGAATTTCATCTAGATTTTTCAAGGAATAATTTGGAAAGCATTCCTCAAGAAATTTCCATATGGTGTAGGCACACTCAAGAGTAGGCAAGTTTCTAATTAAGTTTCTAGGCAAGCCCCTAGTGATGAGATTAACAGTTCTAAGATTCCTAGTCATGTCAATTGATTCATCAAGGGTAGGATGCATAGGATCAACATGAGGTGCACAAGGGCTAGCAATATACTTGTTCAAATGATATTGATTGAAAATTACAAGCATCTCATTTTTTCACTCATGAAAATACTCTCCATCAAGAATAGGCACTCTATGTCTAAGATTCCCCAAAGTAGACTCATCCATCTTCCTCCAATGGTGATTAAACCAAGGCAATGGAGACCAATGCTCTGATACCTTAGGACCTTGAGAAGAGGTGTCTAGAGGGGGGTGATTAGACACTAAGTATCAAAGTTGCAGTTTTTAACTTCTTTAAGTTTAAGTGGAGTTTAGGCATAAGCTTAACATTCACAATACATAACAAGCAAGCATGCAAAGAGTATATGAGCAGAGGAAAGTAAAGCATGCAACTTGCAAGAATGTAAAGGGAAGGGTTTTGGAGGATTCAAACACAATTGGAGACACGGATGTTTTTGTCGTGGTTCCGATAGGTGGTGCTATCGTACATCCACGTTGATGGAGACTTCAACCCACGAAGGGTAACAGTTGCGCGAGTCTACGGAGGGCTCCACCCACGAAGGGTCCACGAAGAAGCAACCTTGTGGATCCCACCATGGTCGTCGCCCATGAAGGACTTGCCTCACTAGCGGTAGATCTTCACAAAGTAGGCGATCTCCTTGCCCTTACAAACTCCTTGGTTCAACTCCACAATCTTGTCGGAGGCTCCCAAGTGACACCTAGCCAATCTAGGAGACACCACTCTCCAAGAAGTAACAAATGGTGTGTTGGTGATGAACTCCTTGCTCTTGTGCTTGAAATGATAGTCTCCCCAACACTCAACTCTCTCTCATAGGATTTGGATCTGGTGGAAAGAAGATTTGACTGGAAAGCAACTTGGGGAAGGCTAGAGATCAAGATTCATATGGTAGGAATGGAATATCTTGGACTCAACACATGAGTAGGTAGTTCTCTCTCAGAACTGGTAAGTTGGAAGTGTAGGTTTGTTCTGATGGCTCTCTCCACGAATGAAGAGGAGGTGGAGGGGTATATATAGCCTCCACACAAAATCTAACCGTTACACACAATTTACCAAACTCGGTGGGACCGAATCAACAAACTCGGTCGGACCGATTTAGCAAATCTAGTGACCGTTAGGATTTTCGGTGCGACCGACATGCAACTCGGTGAGACCGATATGGTTAGGGTTAGGGCATAACGTAATCTCGGTGAGACCGATTACACAAACTCGGTGAGACCGATTTTGGTAATTAGCTAACCAGAGAGTTGGTCAGGTAAACTCGGTGGGACCGATTCAATCTTTTCGATGAGACCGAAATGTTACGAAAGGGAAACAGAGAGTGTACATTGCAATCTCGGTGGGACCGATCACTCACTTCGGTTAGACCAAAACGTTACGAAGGGAAACAGAGAGATTACAATCCCATCTCGGTGAGACCAAGATCCCTATCGGTGAGACCGATTTGCCTAGGGTTTGTGGCAGTGGCTATGACCTTTGAACTTGGTGGCGCCGGATAGAAAGAATCGGCAGGACCAATTTTGACTTTGGGTTTAGGTCATATGTGGATGTGAGAAAGTAGTTGAGGGTTTTTGGAGTATATCACTAAGCACTTGAAGCAAGAGGCTCATTAAGCAACACCTCATCCCTCCTTGATAGTATTGGCTTTTCCTATAGACTCAATGTGATCTTGGATCACTAAAATGTAAAATGTAGAGTCTTGAGCTTTTGAGCTTGAGCCAATCCTTTGTCCTTAATATTTTGAAGGAGTTCCCACATCCTTTAGTCCATGCCACTCCATTGTTAAACTTATCTAAAACATACTAGATAAAAGTGTTAGTCCAACAGGAGATATGTTGACATTAATTATCAAAACCACCTAGGGAGCACTTGTGCTTTCAACAGGGTCAAAACATTCAACTCTAACGGGCCAGGTTTTTAGCGGGCCACAATTGGGCCGGCCTGCGTCTTTCTTGGGCCCGAATGATTGGGGCCTTCACACATTGCACCAGGCCCAAACTTACACCGACCTATATTTTCGTTGGGCCTTTTGTCGACCCAGCGCTTAGATTGCCCCAGGTAGCGTTGGGCCATTAACAGGCTGAATATTGTATTGGCCTGTTACGGCCGAGATGAAACCACGGGCCTCTAGCAGGCCGAAATGCATGTTGGGCCTCAATTTTCACTAGTCGTCGACGGGCCTTCAGCAGGCCGAAATGTAGACCGGGCCGTTTTGGGCCTAGTTAGCTCACGGGCCATTACCAGGCCGAAACATATCTCGGGCCTTAGTTGGCCCACTGATATCATGGGCCTTTAAGAGGCCGAAATCTTAGTACTGGCATCAACGGGCCGAATTATGCGACAGGCCTTTAACAGGCCCAAAGTCACGTTGGGCTTAACTGTTGCCACCTTTAGCATGGGCCGTTAGTGGGCCCGATGTCCCGTCGGACCATATATGGTCCATGGGCAGCACGGGCCATTCCCAGGCCGAAAGTCACACCGGGCTGAAATGGGCCCATGTCTACATCAGGCCTCTAATAGGCCGAAAGTCACTGGGTTGTAGTTTGGCCCAAATATTCGACGAACAATTAACGAGCCAGATCTGGCTTCGGGCCGCAAATGGGCCCAAATATTGGGTGAACAATTAACAGGCCAGATCTGGCTTCGGGCCGTAAATGGGCCCAAATATTGGGCGAACAATTAATGGGCCAGATCTGGCTTCGGGCCGTAAATGGGCCTTTATTAAGCAGGCCGTTATTGGGCTGGCCCACTAGTACCTGATTAAGTTCTACGGGCCTTTGACTGGGCCGTCCTTTTTAACCTATATGGGCCTCTGTTGGGCCCAGCTACGTGTCGACGTATCATAGGCATGTCTCCTCCAATGGACGGGCAACATCTGGCCCACTAACGAGCTGACAGGTGTTCCCTTCGGCCAATCAGAATTTTTCACGCGGAAATTTCCCATTGGTCGGGGCTGTTAACGGGTTATCGGATCCAAAATCCGACCCGATAGCTTAACGGCGTTCCGTTACAGTGGATGCCTGCTACCTCTTGAGCACTACGTTGGATTTCCCCGAAGAGGAGAGGATGATGCAGCAAAGTAGCGTAAGTATTTCCCTCAGTTTTTGAGAACCAAGGTATCAATCCAGTAGGAGACCACGCACAAGTCCCTCGTACCTACACAAAATGATAGCTACTCACAACCAACGCGATTAGGGGTTGTCAATCCCTTCAAGGTCACTTACGAGGGTGAGATCTGATAGAGATGATAAATAATATTTTTGGTATTTTTGATAGATAGATGCAAAGTGAAAAGTAAAAAGCAAAGTAAAAAACAAAGCAAGTAAATAAAGCGATAGACATTGATATGATGAGAATAGTCCCGGGGGCCATAGGTTTCACTAGTGGCTTCTCTCAAAAGCATAGATATTCTACGGTGGGTGAACAAATTACTGTTGAGCAATTGACAGAATTGAGCATAGTTATGAGTATATCTAGGTTATGACCATGTATATAGGCATCACGTCCAAGACAAGTAGATCGAAACGATTCTGCATCTACTACTATTACTCCACTCATCGACCGCTATCCAGCATGCATCTAGAATATTAAGTTAAAAACAGAGTAACGCTTTAAGCAAGATGACATGATATAGAGGGATAAATTCATGCAATATGATAAAAAACCCATCTTGTTATCCTCGATGGCAACAATACAATACGTGCCTTGCAACCCTTTCTGTCACTGGGTAAGGACACCGCAAGATTGAACCCAAAGCTAAGCACTTCTCCCATTGCAAGAACTACCAATCTAGTTGGCCAAACCAAAAAGGATAATTCGAAGAGACTTGCAAAGATAACTCAATCATACATAAAAGAATTCAGAGAAGATTCAAATATTTTCCATAGATAATACTGGATCATAAACCCACAATTCATCGATCTCAACAAACACACCGCAAAAAGAAGATTACATCGAATAGATCTCCACGAGAGAGGGGGAGAACATTGTATTGAGATCCAAAAAGAGAGAAGAAGCCATCTAGCTACTAGCTATGGACCCGAGGGTCTGAAGTAAACTACTCACACTTCATCAGAGGGGCTATGGTGTTGATGTAGAAGCCCTCCATGGTGGATGCCCCCTCCGGCGGAGCTTCGGAACAGGCCCCAAGATGGGATCTCGTGGATACAGAAGGTTGCGGTAGTGGAATTAGGTTTTTGGCTCCTGTTCTGATCGTTTGGGGGTACGTAGGTATATATAGGAGGAAGGAGTACGTCGGTAGAGCAACAGGGGGCCCACGAGGTAGGGGCATGCTCAGGGGGGGCGCCCTCCACCCTTGTGACCGCCTCTGGCACTTCTTGGAGTAGGGTACAAGTCTCCTGGATCATGTTCGGTGAGAAAATCACGTTCCCGAAGGTTTCATTCCGTTTGGACTCCATTTGATATTTTGTTTCTTCAAAACACTGAAATAGGCAAAAACAGCAATTCTGGGTTGGGCCTCCGGTTAATAGGTTAGGCCCAAAAATAATATAAAAGTGGAAAATAAAGCCCAATATAGTCCAAAACAGTAGATAAAGTAGCATGGAGCAATCAAAAATTATAGATATGTTGGAGACGTATCAGGCATCCCCAAGCTTAATTCCTGCTCGTCCTCGAGTAGGTAAATGATAAAAAAGAATTTTTGATGTGGAGTGATACTTTGGCATAATTTCAATGTAAATCTTCTTAATTGTGATATGGATATTCAGATCCGAAAGATTCAAGACAAAAGTTCATATTGACATAAAAAATAATAATACTTCAAGCATACTAATCAAAGCAATCATGTCTTCTCAAAATAACATGGCAAAAGAAAGTTCATCCCTACAAAATCATATAGTTAGGCTATGCTTCATTTTCGTCACACAAAGATGTTCCCAACTTCTATACCCCCGATGACAAGCCAAGCAATTGTTTCATACTTAAATAATCTCAAACTTTTTCAACCTTCACGCAATACATGAGCGTGAGCCATGGATATAGCACTATGGGTGGAATAGAATATGATGATGGGGATTGTGTGGAGAAGACAAAAAAGGAGAAAGTCTCACATTGACGAGGCTAATCAACGGGCTATGGAGATGCCCATCAATTGATGTCAACATGAGGAGTAGGGATTGCCATGCAACGGATGCACTAGAGCTATGAATGCTCGACAAAAGAAACTAGTGGGTGTGCATCCAACTTGCTTGCTCATGAAGACCTAGGGCATTTGAGGAAGCCCATCGTAGGAATATACAAGCCAAGTTCTATAATGAAAAATTCCCACTAGTATAAAAAGACAACTTATGAGACTCACTACATGAAGAACGAGGTGCTACTTTGAAGCACAAGATATGGGACTCACTACATGAAGAACAAGGTGCTACTTTGAAGCACAATATATGAGACTCACTACATGAGGAACAAGGTGCTACTTTGAAGCACAAGTGTGGAAAAAGAGATAGTAGCATTGCCCTTTTGGGGGGGGGGCTTTTTTTTCTTTTGGCCTTTCTCTCTTTTTTTGGGCAATGCTCTAATAATGATGATCATCACACTTCTATTGATTACAACATAAGGATTACAACTCGAAACTTAGAACAAGATTTGACTCTATATGAATGCCTCCGGAGGTGTACCGGGATGGTGCAATGAATCAAGAGTGACATGTATGAAAATAATGCATGGTGGCTTTGCCACAAATACGATGTCAACTACATGATCATGCAATGGCAATATGACAAAAGTAATGTATGTCAAGATGATGGTGATGGAAGTTGCATGGCAATATATCTCGGAATGGCTATGGAAATGCCATGATAGGTAGGTATTGTGGCTGTTTTGAGGAAGATAAAAGGAGGTTTATGTGTGATAGAGCGTATCGTATCACGGGGTTTGGATGCACCGGCGAAGTTTGCACCAACTCTCAAGGTGAGAAAGGGCAATGCACGGTACCGAAGAGGCTAGCAAAGGCGGAAAGGTGAGAGTGCGTATAATCCATGGACTCAACATTAGTCAAAAGAACTATATACTTATTGTAAAAAATTAGAAGTCATCAAAAATCAAGTACTACGTGCATGCTCCTAGGGGGATAGATTGGTAGGAAAAGACCATCGCTCGTCCCCGACCGCCACTCATAAGGATGCACAAGCTAGGTACACTTCATGTTGCAGATTTGTTACACAACTTTAACCATACGTGCATGCTACGGGACTTGCAAACTTCAACACAAGCATTCTTTGAATTCATAATTACTCAACTAGCACGACTTTGATATTATCACCTCCATATCTCAAAACAATTTTCAAGCATCAAACTTATCTTAGTATTCAACGCACTCAAAAGAAAGTTTCACATATCTTGAACACCAAGTATATTAACATTAAGCAAATTACCATGCTATTAACGACTCTCAAAATAATCTAAGTGAAGCATGAGAGATCAATAGTTTCTTTAAAACAAATCCACCACCGTGCTCTAAAAGATCTAAGTGAAGCACTAGATCAAAAATTATCACGCTCAAAAGATATAAGTGAAGCACTATGAGCAAAACTATCAAGCTCAAAAGATATAAGTGAAGCACAAAGAGTATTCTAACAAATTCCAATTCATGTATGGCTCTCTCAAAAGGTGTGCACAGCAAGGATGATTGTCGTAAACTAACAAGCAAAGACGCAAATAATACAAGACGCTCCAAGCAAAACACATATCATGGGGTGAATAAAAATATAGATCCAAGTAAATTACCGATGGAAGTGGACGAAAGAGGGGATGCCTTCCGGGGCATCCCCAAGCTTTGACGTTTTGGTGTCCTTGTATTATCTTGGGGGTGCCATGGGCATCCCCAAGCTTAGGCTCTTGCCACTCCTTCTTCCATAATCCATCAAAAGAATTTACCCAAAACTTGAAAACTTCACAACACAAAACTCAACAGAAATCTCGTGAGCCCCAAACCTACTATATTCCAACTTCTCTATGGATTATAAACTAATTTACTAGCCATAGATTCATCAAAATAAGCAAACAACACCCGCAAAACAGAATCTGTCAAAAACAGAATAGTCTGTAGCAATCTGCAACTAACGCAAACTTATGGAACTCTAAAAATTCTACAGAAATAGGAAATCCTGGAAAATTTGTTTATTGAACATCAGCAAAAAGAATCAACGCAAAAGCACGTTCCTGTGATTTAACAAAATTATATTCGTGCGTGCAAAGTTCCTGTTTTTCAGCAGAATCAAATCAACTATCGTCGTAGGTTATCCTATAGGTTCTACTTGGCACAATCACTAATTAAAATATAAAACCACATCCAAACAGAAGGTAGATGGATTATTTATTCCTAAACAGAAGCGAAAACAAAAAACACAAATAAAATTGGGTTGCCTCCCAACAAGCGCTATTGTTTAACGCCCCTAGCTAGGCATAAAAGCAAGGATAGGTCTAGGTATTGCCATCTTTGGTAGGCAATCCATGTTGGAGAACGTTGCAGAAAACAAAAAATTTCCTACTCGTTTCACCAAGATCATCTAGGAGTTCATCTAGCAACGAGTGATTAGATGCATCTACATACCTTTGTAGATCGCGCACGGAAGCGTTCAAAAGAACGGTGATGATGTAGTCGTACTCGACGTGATTCAAATCACCGATGACCAGCGCCGAACGGACGGCACCTCCGCGTTCAACACACGTACGGGACGGGAGACATCTCCTCCTTCTTGATCCAGCAAGGGGGAAGGAGAGGTTGATGAAGATCCAGCAGCACGACGGCATGGTGGTGGATGCAGGGCGTCACAGCAGCAGGGCTTCGCCGAGACTACGAGGGAGAGACGTAACGGGGGGAGATGGAGGCGCCAGGGGCTGGTGTGAAACCCCTCCTCTCCCCCCACTATATATAGGGGTGCCAAGGGGGGGCGCCGGCCCTAGTAGATGAGATCTACTAGGGGGGCGGCGGCCAAGGGGAGGTTTCCCTCCCCCCAAGGCACCTAGGGGTGCCTTCCACCACATGGACTCTTCCATGGTGGAAACCCTAGGCGCATGGGCCTATAGGGGCTGGTGCCCTTGGCCCATCTAGGCCAAGGCGCACCCCCTACAGCCCATGTGGCCCCCCGGGACAGGTGGCCCCACCCGGTGGACCCCCGGGACCCTTCCGGTGGTCCCGGTACAATACCGATAACCCCGAAACTTGTCCCGATGCCCGAAATAGCACTTCCTATATATAATTCTTTACCTCCGGACCATTCCGGAACTCCTCGTGACGTCCGGGATCTCATCCGGGACTCCGAACAACATTCGGGTTTCTGCATATACATATCTTCATAACCCTAGCGTCACCGAACCTTAAGTGTGTAGACCCTACGGGTTCGGGAGACAAGCAGACATGACCGAGACGACTCTCCGGTCAATAACCAACAGCGGGATCTGGATACCCATGTTGGCTCCCACATGCTCCACGATGATCTCATCGGATGAACCACGATGTCGAGGATTTAATCAATCCCGTACGCTATTCCCTTTGTCTATCGATATGTTACTTGCCCGAGATTCGATCGTCGGTATCCCAATACCTCGTTCAATCTCGTTACCGGCAAGTCACTTTACTCGTACCGTAATGCATGATCCCGTGACCAGACACTTGGTCACTCTGAGCTCATTATGATGATGCATTACCGAGTGGGCCCAGTGATACCTCTCCGTCATACGGAGTGACAAATCCCAGTCTTGATCCATGTCACCCAACAGACACTTTCGGAGATACCCGTAGTCTACCTTTATAGTCACCCAGTTACGTTGTGACGTTTGGCATACCCAAAGCACTCCTACGGTATCCGGGAGTTACACGATCTCATGGTCTAAGGAAAAGATACTTTGACATTGGAAAACTCTAGCAAACGAACTATACGATCTTGTGCTATGTTTAGGATTGGGTCTTGTCCATCACATCATTCTCCCAATGATGTGATCTCGTTATCAATGACATCCAGTGTCCATAGTCAGGAAACCATGACTATCTGTTGATCAACGAGCTAGTCAACTAGAGGCTCACTAGGGACATGTTGGTGTCTGTTATTCACACATGTATTACGATTTCCGGATAACACAATTATAGCATGAATAAAGACAATTATCATGAACAAGGAAATATAATAATAATGCTTTTATTATTGCCTCTAGGGCATATTTCCAACAGTCTCCCACTTGCACTAGAGTCAATAATCTAGTTACATTGTGATGAATCGAACACCCATGGAATTCTGGTGTTGATCATGTTTTGCTCTAGGGAGAGGTTTAGTCAACGGATCTGCTATATTCAGGTCCGTATGTACTTTACAAATCTCTATGTCTCCATCTTGAACATTTTCACGAATGGAGTTGAAGCGACGCTTGATGTGCCTTGTCTTCTTGTGAAACCTGGGCTCCTTGGCAAGTGCAATAGCTCCAGTGTTGTCACAGAAGAGCTTGATCGGCCCCGACGCATTGGGTATGACTCCTAGGTCGGTGATGAACTCCTTCACCCATATTGCTTCATGTGCTGCCTCCGAGGCTGCCATGTACTCCGCTTCACATGTAGATCCCGCCACGACGCTTTGCTTGCAACTGCACCAGCTTACTGCCCCACCATTCAAAATATACACGTATCCGGTTTGTGACTTAGAGTCATCCAGATCTGTGTCGAAGCTAGCGTCGACGTAACCCTTTACGACGAGCTCTTCGTCACCTCCATAAACGAGAAACATTTCCTTAGTCCTTTTCAGGTACTTCAGGATATTCTTGACCGCTGTCCAGTGTTCCTTGCCGGGATTACTTTGGTACCTTCCTACCAAACTGACGGCAAGGTTAACATCAGGTCTGGTACACAGCATGGCATACATAATAGAACCTATGGCTGAGGCATAGGGGATGACGCTCATCTCTTCTATATCTTCTGCCGTGGTCGGACATTGAGCTGAGCTCAATTTCATACCTTGTAACACAGGCAAGAACCCCTTCTTGGATTGATCCATATTGAACTTCTTCAATATCTTATCAAGGTATGTGCTTTGTGAAAGACCTATGAGGCGTCTCGATCTATCTCTATAGATTTTGATGCCTAATATATAAGCAGCTTCTCCAAGGTCCTTCATTGAAAAACTTTTATTCAAGTAGGCCTTGATGCTGTCCAAGAGTTCTATATCATTTCCCATCAAAAGTATGTCATCTACATATAATATGAGAAATGCTACAGAGCTCCCACTCACTTTCTTGTAAACGCAGGCTTCTCCATAAGTCTGTGTAAACCCAAACGCTTTGATCATCTCATCAAAGCGAATGTTCCAACTCCGAGATGCTTGCACCAGCCCATAAATCGAGCGTTGGAGCTTGCACACTTTGTCAGCATTCTTAGGATCGACAAAACCTTCCGGCTGCATCATATACAATTCTTCCTTAAGGAAACCATTAAGGAATGCCGTTTTGACGTCCATTTGCCATATTTCGTAATCATAGAATGCGGCAATTGCTAACATGATTCGGACGGACTTCAGCTTCGCTACCGGTGAGAAAGTCTCATCGTAGTCAACCCCTTGAACTTGTCGATAACCCTTAGCGACAAGCCGAGCTTTATAGATGGTCACATTACCATCCGCGTCTGTCTTCCTCTTAAAGATCCATTTATTTTCTATGGCTCGCCGCTCAACGGGCAAGTCAGTCAAAGTCCATACTTTGTTTTCATACATGGATCCTATCTCGGATTTCATGGCTTCTAGCCATTTGTCGGAATCCGGGCCCGCCATCGCTTCTTCATAGTTCGAAGGTTCACCGTTGTCTAACAGCATGATTTCCAAGACAGGGTTGCCGTACCACTCTGGTGCGGAACGTGTCCTTGTGGACCTTCGAATTTCAGTAGGGGCTTGATCAGAAGTATCTTGATCATTGTCATTAACTTCCTCTCTAGTCGGTGCAGGCACCTCAGGAACATTTTCTTGAGTTGCGCCATTTTCCGGTTCAAGAGGTAATACTTCATCAAGCTCTACTTTCCTCCCACTTACTTCTTTCGAGAGAAACTCTTTCTCCAGAAAGGACCCATTCTTGGCAACAAAGATCTTGCCTTCGGATCTGAGGTAGAAGGTGTACCCAATAGTTTCTTTTGGGTATCCTATGAAGACGCATTTTTCCGACTTGGGTTCGAGCTTTTCAGGTTGAAGTTTCTTGACATAAGCATCGCATCCCCAAACTTTTAGAAACGACAGCTTAGGTTTCTTCCCAAACCATAATTCATACGGTGTCGTCTCAACGGATTTCGACGGAGCCCTATTTAAAGTGAATGCGGCAGTCTCTAAAGCATAGCCCCAAAAGGATAGCGGTAAATCGGTAAGAGACATCATAGATCGCACCATATCTAATAGAGTGCGATTACGACGTTCGGACACACCATTACGCTGAGGTGTTCCAGGCGGCGTGAGTTGTGAAACTATTCCACATTTTCTTAAGTGCGTGCCAAACTCGTGACTCAAGTATTCTCCTCCACGATCTGATCGTAGAAACTTGATTTTCCTGTCACGTTGATTTTCAACCTCACTCTGAAATTCCTTGAACTTTTCAAAGGTTTCAGACTTGTGTTTCATTAAGTAGATATACCCATACCTACTTAAATCATCAGTGAGGGTGAGAACATAACGATAGCCACCGCGAGCCTCAACACTCATCGGACCGCACACATCAGTATGTATGATTTCCAATAAGTCGGTTGCTCGCTCCATTGTTCCTGAGAACGGAGTCTTGGTCATTTTACCCATAAGGCATGGTTCGCACGTGTCAAATGATTCATAATCAAGAGACTCTAAAAGTCCATCAGCATGGAGCTTCTTCATGCGTTTGACACCTATGTGACCAAGGCGGCAGTGCCACAAGTATGTGGGACTATCATTATCAACCTTACTTCTTTTGGTACTCACATTATGAACATGTGTAGCATCACGTTCGAGATTCATAAAGAATAAACCATTCACCATAGGAGCATGACCATAAAACATATCTCTCATAAAAATGGAACAACCATTATTCTCAGATTTAAAAGAGTAGCCATCTCGAATTAAACGAGATCCCGATACAATGTTCATGCTCAAAGCTGGCACTAAATAACAATTATTAAGGTTTAAAACTAATCCCGAAGGGAGATGCAGAGGTAGCGTGCCGACGGCGACCACATTGACCTTGGAACCATTCCCGACGCGCATCGTCACCTCGTCCTTTGCCAGTTTCCGCTTATTCCGCAGCCCCTGCTTTGAGTTACAAATGTGAGCAACTGCACCGGTATCAAATACCCAGGAGCTACTACGGGCACTAGTAAGGTACACATCAATTACATGTATATCACATATACCTTTTGTTTTGCCGGCCTTCTTATCCGCTAAGTACTTAGGGCAGTTCCGCTTCCAGTGACCGCTTCCCTTGCAATAAAAGCACTCAGTCTCGGGCTTGGGTCCATTCTTTGGCTTCTTCCCGGCAGCTTGCTTGCCGGGCGCGGCAACCTCCTTGCCGTCCTTCTTGAAGTTCTTTTTACCCTTGCCTTTCTTGAACTTAGTGGTTTTATTGACCATCAACACTTGATGTTCCTTCCTGACTTCTACCTCTGCTGATTTCAGCATAGCAAATACTTCAGGAATGGTCTTTTCCATCCCCTGCATATTGAAGTTCATCACAAAGCTCTTGTAGCTTGGTGGAAGCGACTGGAGGATTCTGTCAATGACCGCATCATCCGGGAGATTAACTCCCAGCTGAGTCAAGCGGTTATGCAACCCAGACATAGTGAGTATGTGCTCACTGACAGAACTGTTTTCCTCCATCTTACAGCTGAAGAATTTGTCGGAGACTTCATATCTCTCGACCCGGGCATGAGCTTGGAAAACCATTTTCAGCTCTTCGAACATCTCATATGCTCCATGTCTCTCAAAACGCTTTTGGAGCCCCGGCTCTAGGCTGTAAAGCATGCCGCACTGAACGAGGGAGTAGTCATCGGAACGTGCCTGCCAAGCGTTCATAACATCTTGTTCTGCAGGGAGAACGGGTGCGTCACCAAGCGGTGCTTGTAGGACATAATCTTTCTTGGCAGCTATGAGGATGATCCTCAGGTTCCGGACCCAGTCCGTATAGTTGCTGCCATCGTCTTTCAGCTTGGTTTTCTCTAGGAACGCGTTGAAGTTGAGGACTACGTTGGCCATTTAATCTACAAGACATATTGTAAAATATTTAGACTAAGTTCATGATAATTAAGTTCAACTAATCAAATTATTAATGAACTCCCACTTAGATTAGACATCCCTCCAGTCATCTAAGTATTACATGATCCGAGTTTAACTAGACCGTGTCCGATCATCACGTGAGACGGACTAGTCAACGTCGGTGAACATCTTCATGTTGATCGTATCTTCTATACGACTCATGCTCGACCTTTCGGTCTTCTGTGTTCCGAGGCCATGTCTGTACATGCTAGGCTCGTCAAGTTAACCTAAGTGTTTGCATGTGTAAATCTGTCTTACACCCGTTGTATGTGAACGTCTGAATAAAACACCCGATCATCACGTGGTGTTTTGAAACAGCGAACTGTCGCAACGGTGCACAGTTAGGGGGAACACTTCTTGAATTTATTGTGAGGGATCATCTTATTTACTACCGTCGTTCTAAGTAAACAAGATGCAAAACATGATAAACATCACATGCAATCAAATAATAAACGTGACATGATATGGCCAATATCACATAGCTCCTTTGATCTCCATCTTGGGGCTCCATGATCATCTTGTCACCGGCTTGACACCATGATCTCCATCATCATGATCTCCATCATCGTGTCTCCATGAAGTTGCTCGCCAACTATTACTTCTACTACTATGGCTAACGCGTTTAGCAATAAAGTAAAGTAATTTACATGGCGTTTCTCGATGACACGCAGGTCATAAAAAGAATAAAGACAACTCCTATGGCTCCTGCCGGTTGTCATACTCATCGACATGCAAGTCGTGAATCCTATTACAATAGCATGAACATCTCATACATCACATATAGATCATTCATCATTCATCACAACTTTGGCCATATCATATCACAAACCACTTGCTGCAAAAACAAGTTAGACGTCCTCTAATTGTTGTTGCAAGTTTTACGTGGCTGAATTAGGGTTCTAGCAAGAACGTTTTCTTACCTACGTTAAAGCCACAACGTGATTTGTCAACTTCTATTTACCCTTCATAAGGACCCTGTTCATCGATTCCGCTCCAACTAAAGTGAGAGAGACAGACACCCGCCAGCCACCTTATGCAACTAGTGCATGTTAGTCGGTGGAACCGGTCTCACGTAAGCGTACGTGTAAGGTTGGTCCGGGCCGCTTCATCCCACAATACCGCTGAAGCAAGAAAGGACTAGTAATGGCAAGAAAGTTGACAAATCTACGCCCACAACAAATTGTGTTCTACTCGCGCAAGAAGAACTACGCATAGACCTAGCTCATGATGCCACTGTTGGAGAACGTTGCAGAAAACAAAAATTTTCCTACTCGTTTCACCAAGATCATCTAGGAGTTCATCTAGCAACGAGTGATTAGATGCATCTACATACCTTTGTAGATCGCGCACGGAAGCGTTCAAAAGAACGGTGATGATGTAGTCGTACTCGACGTGATCCAAATCACCGATGACCAGCGCCGAACGGACGGCACCTCCGCGTTCAACACACGTACGGGACGGGAGACGTCTCCTCCTTCTTGATCCAGCAAGGGGGAAGGAGAGGTTGATGAAGATCCAGCAGCACGACGGCGTGGTGGTGGATGCAGGGCGTCACAGCAGCAGGGCTTCGCCGAGACTACGAGGGAGAGACGTAACGGGGGGAGATGGAGGCGCCAGGGGCTGGTGTGAAATCCCTCCTCTCCCCCCCACTATATATAGGGGTGCCAAGGGGGGGCGCCGGCCCTAGTAGATGAGATCTACTAGGGGGGGGCGGCGGCCAAGGGGAGGTTTCCTCCCCCCAAGGCACCTAGGGGTGCCTTCCACCACATGGACTCTTCCATGGTGGAAACCCTAGGCGCATGGGCCTATAGGGGCTGGTGCCCTTGGCCCATCTAGGCCAAGGCGCACCCCCTACAGCCCATGTGGCCCCCGGGACAGGTGGCCCCACCCGGTGGACCCCCGGGACCCTTCCGGTGGTCCCGGTACAATACCGATAACCCCGAAACTTGTCCCGATGCCCGAAATAGCACTTCCTATATATAATTCTTTACCTCCGGACCATTCCGGAACTCCTCGTGACGTCCGGGATCTCATCCGGGACTCCGAACAACATTCGGGTTTCTGCATATACATATCTTCATAACCCTAGCGTCACCGAACCTTAAGTGTGTAGACCCTACGGGTTCGGGAGACAAGCAGACATGACCGAGACGACTCTCCGGTCAATAACCAACAGCGGGATCTGGATACCCATGTTGGCTCCCACATGCTCCACGATGATCTCATCGGATGAACCACGATGTCGAGGATTTAATCAATCCCGTACGCTATTCCCTTTGTCTATCGATATGTTACTTGCCCGAGATTCGATCGTCGGTATCCCAATACCTCGTTCAATCTCGTTACCGGCAAGTCACTTTACTCGTACCGTAATGCATGATCCCGTGACCAGACACTTGGTCACTCTGAGCTCATTATGATGATGCATTACCGAGTGGGCCCAGTGATACCTCTCCGTCATACGGAGTGACAAATCCCAGTCTTGATCCATGTCACCCAACAGACACTTTCGGAGATACCCGTAGTCTACCTTTATAGTCACCCAGTTACGTTGTGACGTTGGGCATACCCAAAGCACTCCTACGGTATCCGGGAGTTACACGATCTCATGGTCTAAGGAAAAGATACTTTGACATTGGAAAACTCTAGCAAACGAACTATACGATCTTGTGCTATGTTTAGGATTGGGTCTTGTCCATCACATCATTCTCCCAATGATGTGATCTCGTTATCAATGACATCCAGTGTCCATAGTCAGGAAACCATGACTATCTGTTGATCAACGAGCTAGTCAACTAGAGGCTCACTAGGGACATGTTGGTGTCTGTTATTCACACATGTATTACGATTTCCGGATAACACAATTATAGCATGAATAAAGACAATTATCATGAACAAGGAAATATAATAATAATGCTTTTATTATTGCCTCTAGGGCATATTTCCAACAATCCATAAGTGGCTCTCATGATAGATTCATATGGTAATTTTATTTTCTTTCTGGGGAAGTGTTCCATACCCTTCTTTAAGGGAAATTGGAATCTAATATTTCCTTCCTTCATATCAATAATTGCACCAATCGTTCTAAGGAAAGGTCTACCAAGAATAATAGGACATGAAGGATTGCAATCTATATCAAGAACGATAAAATCTACGGGCACATAATTCCTATTTGCAACAATAAGAACATCATTAATTCTTCCCATAGGTTTTTTAATAGTGGAATCCGCAAGATGCAAGTTTAGAGAGCAATCATCAAAGTCACGGAGATCTAGCAAATCACATAAAGTTTTGGGAATAGTAGATACACTAGCACCCAAATCACACAAAGCATGAAACTCATAATCTTTAATTTAAATTTTAATAGTAGGTTCCCACTCATCATAGAGTTTTCTAGGGATATAAACTTTCAACTCAAGTTTTTCTTCATAAGATTGCATCAAGGCATCAACAATGTGTTCGGTAAAGGCCTTATTTTGACTATAAGCATGAGGAGAATCTAGCACGGATTGCAACAAGGAAATACAACCAATCAAGGAGCAATTTTCATAATTAAATTCCTTGAGATCCAAAATAGTGGGTTTAGCAACATCTAGGTTTTTATTTCTTTCAATCCCACTTTCATCAATTTCATCATCAAGATCTAGAAACTCCGAATTCTTAAAATGCCTTCTAGGTAAGGGAAGATAATCTTCAGTTTCATCAAGATTCATATTGCAAAACAAAGATTTAATGGGGGACACATCAATAACTTTTAGATCTTCATCTTGATTTTCATAGGAATTGGAAGAACACGCTTTAATAAAGGCATCTTTGGAAGCACGCATCCTAGCGGTTCTTTCCTTGCACTCATCAATGGAAATTCTCATGGCTTTGAGAGACTCATTGATATCATGCTTAGGAGGAATAGATCTAAGCTTTAAAGAATCAATTTCAAGAGAAATTCTATCAACGTTCCTAGCCAAATCATCAACTTTAAGCAATTTCTCTTCAAGCAAAGCATTAAAATTCTTTTGCGAATTCATAAACTCTTTAACACTAATCTCAAATTCAGAGGGCATCTTATTAAAATTTCCATAAGAGTTGTTGTAGTAATTTCCATAATTATTAGAAGGATTACTAGGATAAGGCCTAGGATTAAAATTCCCTCTATACGCGTTGTTTCCAAAACTATTCCTACCAACAAAATTCACATCCATAGATTCATTATTATTCTCAAGCAAGGTAGACAAAGGCATATCATTGGGATCAAGAGGAGTATTTTTAGGAGCAAACATCTTCATAAGTTCATCCATCTTTTCACTCAAAACATTCATTTCTTCTATAGCATGCACTTTTTTACTAGAAGATCTTTCGGTGTGCCATTGAGAATAATTAGCCATAATATTATCAAGCAATTTTGTAGCATCCCCTAACGTAATTTCCATAAACGTGCCTCCCGCGGCCGAATCTAAAAGATTTCTAGAAGCAAAATTCAATCTGGCATAAAAAATTTGTATGATCATCCATAAATTCAAACCATGAGTAGGGCAATTGCGAAGCATCAATTTCATTCTTTCCCAAGATTGGGCAACATGCTCATGATCAAGTTGTTTAAAATTCATAATATCGTTCCTAAGAGTGATGATCTTCGCGGGAGGAAAATACTTAGAGATAAAAGTATCTTTGCGCTTGTTCCAAGAATCAATACTATTTTTAGGCAAAGATGAAAACCAAACTTTAGCACGATCTCTAAGTGAAAATGGAAATAACATCAATTTGACAATATTGTTATCCGTATCTTTCTTCTTTTGCATATCACACAAATCAACAAAATTATTTAGATGAGTAGCGACATCTTCACTAGGAAGGCCGAATTGATCTTTCATAACAAGATTCAGCAAAGCGGTATTGATTTCATAAGACTCATCATTATTAAGAGGAGCAATCGGAGTACTAAGGAAATCATTATTATTGGTATTCGAGAAATCACACAACTTGGTATTATCTTGCGCCATGGCAACAAGTAATCCAACACACAAGCAAACAGAAAGGCAGCGGGAAAAAGGCAAACGGGAAGGAGAGGAGGAGATAGGGAAAGAGAGGGCAAATAAAACGGCAAGGGTGAAGTGGGGGAGAGGAAAACAAGAGGCAAATGGCAAATAATGTAATGCGAGAGATAGGGATTGCGATGGGTACTTGGTATAGTTGACTTGCTTGCATGAGCCTCCCCGGCAACGGCGCCAGAAATTCTTCTTGCTACCTCCTGAGCACTGTGTTGGATTTCCCCGAAGAGGAGAGGATGATGCAGCAAAGTAGCGTAAGTATTTCCCTCGGTTTTTGAGAACCAAGGTATCAATCTAGTAGGAGACCACGCACAAGTCCCTCGTACCTACACAAAACGATAGCTACTCACAACCAACGCGATTAGGGGTTGTCAATCCCTTCACGGTCACTTACGAGGGTGAGATCTGATAGAGATGATAAATAATATTTTTGGTATTTTTGATAGATAGATGGAAAGTGAAAAGTAAAAAAGCAAACTAAAAACAAAGCAAGTAAATAAAGCGATAGAGATTGATATGATGAGAATAGACCCGGGGGCCATAGGTTTCACTAGTGGCTTCTCTCAAAAGCATAGGTATTCTACGATGGGTGAACAAATTACTCTTGAGCAATTGACATAACTGAGCATAGTTATGAGTATATCTACGTTATGATCATGAATATAGGCATCACATCCGAGACAAGTAGATCGAAATGATTCTGCATCTACTACTATTACTCCACTCATCGACCGCTATCCAGCATGCATCTAGAGTATTAAGTTAAAAATAGAGTAACGCTTTAAGAAAGATGACATGATGTAGAGGGATAAATTCATGCAATATGATAAAAAAACATCTTGTTATCCTCGATGGCAACAATATAATACGTGCCTTGCAACCCTTTCTGCCACTGGGTAAGGACACTGCAAGATTGAACCCAAAGCTAAGCACTTCTCCCATTGCAAGAACTACCAATCTAGTTGGCCAAACCAAAAAGGATAATTCGAAGAGACTTGCAAAGATAACTCAATCATACATAAAAGAATTCAGAGAAGATTCAAATATTTTCCATAGATAATACTGGATCATAAACCCACAATTCATTGATCTGAGGGGCTATGGTGTTGATGTAAACTACATAGCTATGGAGCCGAGGGTCTGAAGTAAACTACTCACACTTCATCGGAGGGGCTATGGTGTTGATGTAGAAGCCCTCCATGGTGGATGCCCCCTCCGGCGAAGCTCCGGAACAGGCCCCAAGATGGGATCTCGTGGATACAGAAGGTTGCGGCGGTGGAATTAGGTTTTTGGCTCCTGTTCTGATTGTTTAGGGGTACGTAGGTATATATAGGAGGAGAGTACGTCAGTGGAGCAACAGGGGGCCCACGAGGTAGGGCGGCACGCCCAGGGGGCGCGCCCTACACCCTCGTGACCGCCTTTGGCACTTCTTGGAGTAGGGTACAAGTCTCCTGGATCATGTTCGGTGAGAAAATCACGTTCCCGAAGGTTTCATTCCGTTTGGACTCCATTTGATATTCCGTTTCTTCGAAACACTGAAATAGGCAAAAAAAACAGCAATTCTGGGCTGGGCCTCCGGTTAATAGGTTAGTCCCAAAAATAATATAAAAGTGGAAAATAAAGCCTAATATAGTCCAAAACAGTAGATAAAGTAGCATGGAGATATCAAAAATTATAGATACGTTGGAGACGTATCAATGCCACGTGTCGGTCACCCTTGACGAAAGCACTTCTGTGACGCGCGATTTATTGTCATGGAAGTGGACACTTCCGTGATGATAATTTTGGTAATGTCATGGAACACTTCTACGACGGCACAGGTATGACTATCTTGATTCTGTCATAAATTTGTCATGGATGTACATGCATGAAAAAAAACGCGACCTACTGTGACAAACACGTATCATCACGGAAGTGTATTTTTTTGTAGTGTTATCATGTTCTGGACGCACATCTGGAGCCCTGTCAGCTCGTCCTAAGAGCCCCAGGCCAGGCCTTTCTCTTGCCAAGAGGTGAGCCACATCGAGACTCTGGATTGGAATGCAGGTGCCACGGCCCACTTGGTGTCGCGCGGCTCGGTGATGTAGAACCACCCCGACTACCATGCTTTTACAGTCTCCACGAAGGAGCCTTCGGGCCAGGTGACATTGGGCATCTTTCCCACCATGGTGCCTCCGCACTTTGCTTGTTGGCCTCTCAGCACCTTTGGCTTCACATTGAAGGTCTTCAACCATAGGCCGAAGTGAGGTGGGATGCGGAGGAAGGCCTAGCACACGACAATAAATGCCGAGATGTTGAGGATAGAGCTGGGGGCCAAATCATGGAAGTCTAGCCCATAGTAAAACATCAGTCCACTGACGAATGGGTGGAGGGGGAATCCCAGCCCGCAGACGAACTGTGTGAGGAACACCACCCTCTCTTTGGGCTCCGGGGTGGGGACGATTTGTCCCTTGGCCGGAAGTCGATGAGCGATGTCCTTGGCCAGGTACCCGGCCTCTCGCAGCTCCTTGATGTCCTTCTTCTTGACAGAGGAGGCCATCCACTTGCCTCCAGCTCTGGATCCGGACATGATTGGAGTGCTTTTTTGGGCGGAGAAGGCGAGAGCTTGGGCGCTGGATCTCGAGAATGGATGGGCAGAGGAAGGAGAAGGCGTGGGTGGACAAGGATGAATCCTTATCCCTTTATAAAGGCAGTAAAAGTCATGCGCCTCCCTGCTCGCCTTAAAATCCGCCTATTCCCCAAGCGTCGTGCAGATGACACGGTTGGGTTACCCATGCCCGTATTGATGAGAATCCCGTGATAAGGGGAGACGATCTCTGCTTTGACAAGATGTGCCAATGGAATCGCACCTCGAAATACGGAGCGACAAGCTAAAAACGGTTCGAATAATGACCGGGCAGTGGCGTGATGTCACGCTACAAAAAAATGTCAGCGGATTGGACTCGTGAAATATTATACTCTCTATGGTTGTGTGTGGTACTTGTTTTGTAGAGCCGGACACGTTTTCTATGTTCAGAAGGCTATGTTGGAATATTCGGAGGAGGAACCCGCCTTGCAATGCCAAAGACAATCTACGCACCAGACTCATCGTCATTGAAGCCTGGTTCAGGGGCTACTAAGGGAGTCCTGGATTAAGGGGTCCTCGGACAGCCGGACTATATACTTTGGCCGAACTGTTGGATTATGAAGATACAAGATAGAAGACTTCGTCCCGTGTCCGGATGGGACTCTCCTTTGCGTGGAAGGCAAGCTTGGCGATTCGGATATGTAGATTCCCTTCTCTGTAACCGACTTTGTATAACCCTAGCCCCCTCCGGTGTCTATATAAACCGGAGGGTTTAGACTTCTAGGGTTTAGCCACAACAATCATAATCTCATAGGTTAGACTTCTAGGGTTTAGCCATTACGATCTCGTGGTAGATCATCTCTTGTAATACTCATATTCATCAAGATCAATCAAGCAGGAAGTAGGGTATTACCTCCATAGAGAGGGCCCAAACCTGGGTAAACATTGTGTCCCCCGCCTCCTGTTACCATCTGCCTTAGATGCACAGTTCGGGACCCCCTACCCTAGATCCACCGGTTTTGACACCGACAGGCTATAGGTAATAGGTTAGTCCCCAAAATAATATAAAATAGCATACAAATACATATAAAACATCCAAAAAAGATAATATAATAGCATGGAACAACAAAAAATTATAGATACGTTGGAGACGTATCAAGCATCCCCAAGCTTAATTCCTACTCGTCCTCGAGTAGTTAGATGATAAAAACAGTATTTTTGATGTGGAATGCTACCTAACATATTTATCCATGTAATTTTCTTCATTGTGGCATGAATGTTCAGATCCATAAGATTCAAAACAAAAGTTTAGTATTGACATAAAAACGATAATACTTCAAGCATACTAACAAAGCAATCATGTCTCTCAAAATAACATGGTCAAAGAAAGTTATCCCTACAAAATCATATAGTCTGGCTATGCTCCATTTTCATCACACAAAATATTCAAATCATGCATAACCCCGATGAAAAGCCAAGCAATTGTTTCATACTTTTGATGTTCCCAAACCTTTTCAACTTTGACGCAATACATGAGCATGAGCCATGTACATAGCACTATAGGTGGAATAGAATATGGTGGTTGTGGAGAAGACAAAAAGAAGGAGATAGTCTCACATCAACTAGGCGTATCAACTGGCTATGGAGATGCCCATCAATAGATATCAATGTGAGTGAGTAGAGATTGCCATGCAACGGATGCACTAGAGCTATAAGTTTATGAAAGCTCAAAAAGAAACTAAGTGGGTGTGCATCCAACTTGCTTGATCATGAAGACCTAGGGCATTTTGAGGAAGCCCATCATTGGAATATACAAGCCAAGTTCTATAATGAAAAATTCCCACTAGTATATGAAAGTGACAACATAGGAGACTCTCTATCATGAAGATCATGGTGCTACTTTGAAGCACAAGTGCGGAAAAAGGATAGTAACATTGCCCCTTCTCTCTTTTCTATTTTTTTTATGATTGGCTTCTTGGCCTCTCTTTTTTCTCTTTGGCTTCTTTGGCCTTTTTTTTATTTCCTCACATGGAACAATGTTCTAATAATGATGATCATCACACTTTTATTTACTTACAACTCAAGAATTACAACTCGATACTTAGAACAAAATCTGACTCTATATGAATGCCTCCGACGGTGTACCGGGATGTGCAATGACATGTATGAAAAATTATGAACGGTGGCTTTGGCACAAATACTATGTCAACTACATGATCATGCAAAGCAATATGACAATGATGAAGCGTGTCATAATAAACAGGATGGCGGAAAGTTGCATGGAAATATATCTCGGAATAGCTATGAAAATGCCATAATAGGTAGGTATGGTGGTTGTTTTGAGGAAGGTATATGGTGGGTGTAATGCACCGGCAAAAGTTGCGCAGTACTAGAGAGGCTAGCAAACGGTGGAAGGGTGAGAGTGCGTATAATCTGTGGACTCACCATTAGTCATAAAGAACTCACACACTTATTGCAAAATTCTATTATCTATCAAATCAAAGTACTACGTGCATGCTCCTAGGGGGATAGATTGGTAGGAAATGACCATCGCTCATCCCCGACCGCCACTCATAAGGAAGACAATAAATAAATAAATCATGCTCCAACTTCGTTACATAACGGTTCACCATACGTGCATGCTACGGGAATCACAAACCTCAACACAAGTGTTTCTACAATCCACAATTACTCACTAGCATGACTCTAATATCACCATCCTCATATCTCAAAACAATCATAAGGAATCAAACTTCTCTTAGTATTCAATGCACTTTATATATGAAAGTTTTATTATATCCTTCTTGGATGCCCATCATAATGGGACTAAATTCATGACCAAAGAAAATTACCATGCTGTTTTAAGACTCTCAAAATAATATAAGTGAAACATGAGAGTTCATCTATTTCTACAAAATAAAACCACCGCCATGCTCTAAAAAGATATAAGTGAAGCACTAGAGCAAATGACAAACTACTCCAAAAGATATAAGTGAAGATCAATGAGTAGTCAAATAATTATGTAACTATGTGAAGACTCTCTAACATTTAAGAATTTCAGATCTTGGGATATTATTCAAACAACAGGCTAAACAAAATAAAATAAAATGACATTGCAAGGATAGCACATATCATGTGAATAAGCAAAAACTTAGGCTCAACCAAAACTGACCGATAGTTGTTGAAGAAGAAAGGTGGTATGCCAACCGGGGCATCCCCAAGATTAGATGCTTGAGACTTCTTGAAATATTAATTAGGGATGCCTTGGGCATCCCCAAGCTTGAGCTTTTGTGTCTCCTTAATTCTTCTCATATCACGATTTTCCTAAATCTCAAAAATTTCATACACACAAAACTCAACAAGAACTCGTGAGATAAGTTAGTATAAATCCATGCACTCTACTGTGGAAAATCACTAAAATTATAATTTGACATTGCATACTAAATGCCTCTGCATATTTAATACTCCCATCCTCGAATAGAATTATTAAACAAGCAAACATATGCAAACAATGCAAACATAACAGCAATCTGTCTAAACAGAACAGTCTGTATAGAATGCAAGAGAAATCATACTTTCCTAACTACAAAAACTCTAAAAATTACCACACTGTAGAAAACTTGTTTTTACTCATTGTGTTAAAATTTCAAGATTTTATCATATTCTGACTATTCACCAATATTCAAAACATAACAACAAACTTTCTGTTTTCAAAACAGCAATGTATAGACTTGTAAAATAAGCATGGTAAAGGCTATACTTGACCTTTTTATTGAACTAGAAGATATAAAACATGTCTATGAATAACAGCAAGCAAATATAAATAAAATAAAATTAATCTCCAAGCAAAACTCATATCATGTGGCAAATAAAAATATAGCTCCAAGTAAGGTTACCGATGAACGAAAACGAAAGAGGGGATGCCATCCAGGGCATCCCCGAGCTTAGGCTCTTCGTTGTCCTTAAATATTACCTTGGGGTGCCTTGGGAATCCTCAAGCTTAGGCTCTTGCCACTTCTTATTCCGTAGTCCATCAAAACTTTACCCAAAATCTGAAAACTTCACAACACAAAACTCAACAGAAAACTCGTAAGCTCCGTTAGTATAACAAAGCAAATCACCACTTAGGTAATGTTGTGAACTCATTCTAACTTTATATTGGTGTAATATCTACTGTATTCCAACTTTTTCATGGTTCATACCCTCCGATATTACATATAGATTCATCAAAATAAGCAAACAACACAATGAAAACAGAATCTGTCAAAAACAAAACAATCTGTAGTAATCTGGAAACTTCGTATACTTAAGTAACTCCAAAAATTCTGAAAAATTAGGACAACATAGAAATTTTGTATATCAATCTTTTGTAAAAAATTCAGATCAAATCAAGTTCCAGTTAATTTTTAATTCCTGGACTAAGCGCAGATGTTTCTGTTTTTGCATAGAATCAAGTCAACTATCATCCACACTATCCCAAAGGCTTTACTTGTCACTTTATTGAACAAAAAATATAAAAAATGCTCACTACAGTAGCATAATCATGTGGACACACAAAAACAGTAGGGGTAAATATTGGGTTGTCTCCCAACAAGCGCTTTTGTTTAATGCATTTCTAGCTAGGCATGATGATTTTAATGATGGTCATATAAAAGATAAGAATTGAAACATAATAGGAGCATCATGAAGCATATGACTAGCACATTTAATTCTAACCCACTCCCTATGCATATGGATTTTGTGAGCAAACAGTTTATGAGAGCAAGAATCAACTAGCATAGGAAGGCAAAACAGGCATGACTTCCAAACTTTCAACACACAGAGAGGAAACTTGATATTATTGAGATATGTAAAAGCATATGTTCCTCCCTCATAATAATTTTTAGTAGAATCATGAATGAATTCAACAATATAACTATCACATAAAGCATTCTTTTCATGAGCCACAAGCATATAAATTTTATTACTCTCCACATAAGCAAATTTCTTCTCATGAATAGTATGGGAGCAAACTCAACAAAATAATTATCATGTAAGGCACAATCCAATTGAAAATTAAAATCATGATGACAAGTTTCATGGTTATCATTATTCTTTATAGCATACATGTCATCACAATAATCATCATAGATAGCAACTTTGTTGTCATAACCAATTGGAACCTCTTCCGAAATAGTGGATTCATCACTAAATAAAGTCATGACCTCTCCAAATCCATTTTTATAATTATCACAATAAGATTCAACACCCTACAAAATAGTGGGATCATTACTTCCTAAAGTTGACACTCTTCCAAACCCACTTTCATCAACATAATCATCATAAATAGGAGGCATGCTATCATCATAATATATTTTCTCAAAACTTGGGGGACTAAAAATATCATATTCATCAAACATAGCTTCCCCAAGCTTGTAGCTTTGCACATCTTTAGCATCTTGGATATTAGAAGAATTCATACTAACAACACTTCAATCATGCTCATCATACAAAGGTTTTATGCCAAACATTTTATAGACTTCTTCTTCTAACACTTGAGCACAGTTTTCCTTTCCATCATTTTCATGAAAGATATTAAAAATATGAAGCATATGAGGCAACCTCAATTCCATTTTTTTGTAGTTTTCTTTTATAGACTAAATTAGTGATAAAACAATAAACTAAAAGATTCGTTTGCAAGATCTAAAGATATACCTTCAAGCACTAACCTCCCTCGACAACGACGCTAGAAAAGAGGTTCGTTGACGGGATGCGAGTGCCGCTTACCTAGCCTCCCAAGCAATGGCGCCAGAAAAGATCTTGATGTCTACTACGCAACCTTCTTCTTGTAGACTCGTGTTGGGCCTCCAAGCGCAGAGTTTTGTAGGATAGTAAAATTTCCCTCAAGTGGATGACCTAAGGTTTATCAATCTGTGGGAGGCATAGGATGAAGATGGTCTCTCTCAAGCAACCCTGCAACCAAATAACAAAGAGTCTCTTGTGTCCCCAACACACCCAATACAATGGTAAATTGTATAGGTGCACTAGTTCGGCAAAGAGATGGTGATACAAGTGTAATATGGATGCTAGATATAAGTTTTTGTAATTTAAAAATATAAAAAACAGCAAGGTAGCAAGTAGTAAAAGTGAGCAAAAACGGTATTGCAATGCTTGGAAACAAGGCCTAGGGTTCATACTTTCACTAGTGCAAGTTCTCTCAATAGTGGTAACATAATTGGATCATATAACAATCCCTCAATGTGCAACAAAGAATCACTCCAAAGTTTCTACCGAAGAACGTAGGATGAAAACGTGCATCAACCCTTATGCATCGATTACCCTAATGTCACCTCGGGAATCCGCAAGTTGAGTTCCAAAACATACATCAAGTGAATCAATAGAACATCCCATTGTCACCACAGATATCCCATCGCAAGACATACATCCAGTGCTCTCAAATCCAATACTTAATCCAACATAATGAAACCTCAAAGAGCAAGACTCAATTCATCACGGGAAGGTAGAGAGGGAGAAACATCATATGATCCAACTATAACAACAAAGCTCGCGGTACATCAAGATCGTGCCGAATCAAGAACAAGAGAGAGAGAGAGAGAGAGAGAGAGAGAGAGAGAGAAAGAGAGAGAAAGAGAGAGAGATCAAACACATAGCTACTGGTACATACCCTCAACCCCGAGGGTGAACTACTCCCTCCTCGTCATGGAGAGCGCCGAGATGATGAAGATGGCCACTGGTGATGGATTCCCCCTCCGGAAGGGTGCCGGAACGGGCTCCTGATTGGTTTTTCATGGCTACAGAGGCTTGCGGTGGCGGAACTCCCGATCTGGATTTGTTTCTGGGGGTTTCTGGATTTATAGGAACTTTTGGCGTCAGTTTCACGTCAGGGGGGTCCACGAGTCAGCGACAAGGTAGGGGGCGTGCCCTAGGGGTGGTGGGCGCGTCCTCCACCCTTCTCATTGACTAGGACCTCTTCTGGCCCAACTCTTGTGCTTCGGGAGCTTCTTCTGGTCCATAAAAATCACCGTAAAATTTTCAGCTCGTTTGGACCCCGTTTAATATTCCTTTTCTGCAAAACTCAAAAGCAAGGAAAAAGTAGAAACTGGCACTGGGCTCTAGGTAATAGGTTAGTCCCAAAAATGATATAAAATAACATATAAATACATATAAAACATCCAAAATAGATAATATAATAGCATGGAACAATCAAAAATTATAGATACGTTGGAGATGTATCACCCGCCACCACGCTGCGGAACGTCAAGGGCCGTGCACGTCCGGGCTACCGCCGGTTCCCACCGAGATCTGCCACCCCAGCCCTAGCGGGAGCCGCGAGGAGCAGCCCCGCTGCCGCCGTCGGCCACACGAGCTTTGCCCGACGGCGTCCTCCGGCGGCGGCGCGGGGCAGGGAAGGATTGGCCGGCGGCGCGCTAGGGTAGGTTAGGGAGACGCCGCCGAGTTGCCCTGGGCGAGAGCGACGCGGGGGGGGGGGGGAGGGGGGGTCGTTGTCATGCGATATTGGATGGGATTTTGGGTTTCTCTAAATTTGATCAATTTAGGTGGCTGTTTAATTCAAGTCACACTACGGCTCCAAATTACACACAGAAGGCAAGATTCTCTTAGCCTTGCCAATTTGTGCCTCTCATTTAGTTGAACTAAGCCTAGGCAAGCTTGAAATATATGACAAAGTGTGGCAATGCAAGGTCTAGAACCAAACAACTCCTACAAGACGCACAAATACCCTAGCTCGTGTGAATTCCTTTTTACAGATTTTACATAGTATAATATTTGAAAGTACAAACACGTCGGTAATTAGCAAAGTCATATAAAATCAAAGTTTTGTGTAGATGAGGAAAAGAGAGAAAAAACCAAAACTATCAGATATGCGTTCGACAAACTACAACAGTGATAATATCAACACCAACCATCTCATGACATCACATGGACGACAAGGTTCTTCAACAACAATACGGCTGTCACCGAATCCAACCACATGGCCGAATCTAGATTTTCACCCTGAAGAATCAGTCCGACAATATCCGAGCAATGTCTTCAACAAGGTAACCACGTAAGAAAACACCGCTATTGCCGAGTATAAACACTCAGGTGTGACCTAGGATTCCGCCTCGAAGCTGAGACCTGGTGGTCAAGTAGCACCACAATCGAAGTCACTCATGTGTTGCCACCATCACTTTTTCACAGTCCCGGTAGCTACATGTGATGCAACCGCCATCACTGCACAACAATCCCTCTGCGTCAAGTCGTCGTTCATAATGAAACGACCATAATGGTAAACTACGTGTTGTGCTTTGTGTATAACCTGTTACAAAAAATTAGCCATAACGGTAAACAAAACTGGATCAAATGAACACTACAATCAGGAAAGCGGGTGGGACAAACGGAGCTTCTGAATCCATCGCAACGGCAAACGCAACCTATATCGTCCAATACTTACCAAGAGACACTCCCCTTAACGAGACACACACTATGTTAACCTAGAGTTTGGACTGAGAATTTGAGTGTTACCAGCTACACTTTTCACCCACATACCCGATATACTTGTATTAAACCCGTACATATCCCAGCTTGCTATAATCATCTTGCATGAAAAAGCATCTATAATTTTAGAACCAACTTATCTGCATCTGAAACGACCATACGAAGTCTGAAACCTGGGTGCATGCAATGCAATGAATTCGATGAATGCAGGTAGAGAAGAAAACCCGATGCAGATGCAGATGCAGATGAATCCAATCCAATCCAATCCAAGCAACCACCACGCTGTACGTCCACCAATGACTCCATGACAAGTACCAGTAGGAAGTACATCCAGTCAAGGCAGAGCACACAAATGCAGAAAGGCCAGCACTACTATATCGGCACCGCACACATGGGGCGCCGGGCGATGTGGCAGGAAAAGGGCCGAGCCAGACGAGTCCCGGAGCTCGCTCGCTCGCTCACATCACATACATAGATAGAGGACTAGACGAGGCCATGGAAAAGGCCACAAACGAGGAGGCACGGCACATGCAGAGGCGCGGCGAGGGCGTACCCGCATTCCCTATTGAATTGAATGAAGAGGCCAAGACGAGGGGTACGGATTAGCATTGGCGCTTAACCATTCCTAGGCTCCTAGGCCAACTGGCCCTGAACCGCAGATGCAGATGCAGATGCAGATGCGGATATGTACGCACGCACGCAGCCCGCCCTGCTGCGATCGCGCGCTGCTTTTCTGTTGCGTGCTGTATATAGGTAGGATGTAGGTCGAGGCGCTGGCTGTCGTCTAGGGTTAGTAGCAGCCGTCAGAGCATTGATTTTTGGTAAGCCTGCAATTGCAATTAGTGGACGTGTTCGTGTGTATGCATGCCATGCCATGCCATGCAGTCAGAAGCAAAGGGACTAGCTAGCTAGCTGCTACGGAGTAGGAGTAGAGTGTGTATTAAGTTCGTGCATATCCGCTCTGAACTAAGCCTGAATGTTGAGGGCGCAAGGGAGAACGAAAGAGCAACCCTTCTTCCCCATCCACGACACCATGCATCCGAATCGAATGACCAACACGAGAAATACCCGTCCGCCACATGAGATCTTGGCTTATTCCCGCCTCCCGGCTTGCATGACATGGCATGCAGCACCACAAGTGTTGGCATGAAACAAGATGACCGTGTCTCGTCTCCTCCAGCCAAGCCAATTCCGCGCGGAAGCTCGGCTCCCTGGCGATCCATGCGGTTCGGCCTTGAAACTGGACCCGCTCAGTTCGGCGCCCCCCGCTCAGTTCGGCGCAGTCTTTTCCTTCTCACCTCCCGGCCCGCTGATGTAGGAGCACCGAGCACGGATCTGGTACACCACAGGTGTGCGGGGCCGGGCCAGCTTGTCAGCATTTTGCACGGCAAACAGCTCCACCACTCCGAGGATTCAGGCAATGGCGAAGCTGATTTGAGCCTTGCGCTGTGCGCACCGTATCTACGCTACCTGCACACGGCCGAGCGAGCGAGTCTTCTGCCCGGCGCGCGTGCCGGTGGTGACATGCATGGGCAGTTGGCAGTAAATGCGAGCACAATTCTTTTATTTTGTGGGGTATTTCAAAGCTTGCCCGGTCGTTCCAAAATACGTTAGCTCTGAATAATCTTGTTCGCTACATGATGTGCTACAAATTGCTTGCACATGAGCTTCCTCCTCCTTCCACTCCAGTATTAGATCATTTCCACGCCATCTAATCAGGCTCGGAGCAAATGCCACAAACATATGGTCCTAATCAACCCGCACCCACTTTGACATGAATGGTGAGTTATATAAATATTAAAAAAAACCTCAAAAAATCAAATATTGAAAAAAGTCTCCATGCCACCGGTGAAAAGTATGATGTGAATATATAGGGTTCGGTCAGGTATCGGTCGCCTGACATAAATTTCAAAATATATTAATTTTATCGGAACAAATCCAACGGCTGGCACGCCTTCATCCTCTTTGAGCATGATCACCCCTACACCCTGCTTCTTCGTGACCCTCCTCCCTCTTTGCCGACGACGACATCGCGATGAACTGATCGTCATGCCTCTGACGAGGTCCTGTCAAAGCCCTTGCTGGCCGTCACGTCCCCATCTCGAGCTCGGGCTCTATTCGAATCATAGCGGCATTCGAAATTGAAAGCCTAAGGTCTAAGCAATCACTTAGTGGAAAAGGTTGCCCGCACTTGTTCGTTTTGGCCTAAATTTAGAACTATCTTCAACGGTTTGCCCCTTCCCCCTCCCTTGAACCTGTAAACCCTCTTCCACGTCTATGTAGGCGATGCCGTGACTGCAGTGCCCCTGTCCCCGGCGCAGTCATGGCAATGCCTCGGGACGACAATCCCCACCACACAGCAAAATCGATTGATCTGAAAAGTAGCGTATGTTAAGAGCAAATGTGGAATATATAAGGTAGAGGCGCTCTATCTTCAAGTTGAACAAAATGATGTGTCATTTAAAGTGTAATGATATACTAGTTTGCATTAACAAGGAGAAGCACATATATTCGAATTTGTGTTGAGAATAACAAATCCAATCCAAACAAATTAACAAACATCCGGTCTGCCGGTGCCTATTTATTCGGCTTCCATTGTTTTACTCCCCCATCACAAAAAGGTTCGTAATTAAATCTCCTCCCCTCTCTTAAAAAAAGATCGTAATCTCGCACAAATCTCCCACTTATCTCGCTTAAATACTCCCCCACCACCACCCCTTTCCCTCCTCACCCCACCCCACCCCAACCCAGCGCTAAGTCAAGTCCATCTCACTCGCCAATGTCCATCACCACGTCCTCCACCCCGCCCGCGATCCTCGACATGCCGGCTCCCGACGTCGCCAGCAATGGCGCGCGCGCGGCGAGGCGGAGGCGGCTGCTGTTGTGCGCCAACTACGTTGCCCTGCTCGGCGGCTCCGTGGCGTCCAGCCTGCTGTCCCGCTACTACTTCGCGCACGGCGGCCGCGATCGGTGGGTGGCAACGCTGGTGCAGTCGGTCGGGTTCCCGGTGCTGCTCGTGCCCGTCTACGCCGGCCGGCCCGCCGGGCAGCCCCGGCCGTTCGCGTGGTTCACGAGGCGGTTGCTCATGGCGTGCGTGGTCATCGGGGTGCTCATGGGGGTGAACAACCTGCTCTTCTCGTACAGCTCGTCCTACCTGCCCGTGTCCACCTCGTCGCTGCTGCTGTCCACGCAGCTGGCGTTCACGCTCGTGCTCGCCGCCGTCATCGTGCGCCACCCCGTAACCTTCTCCAACCTCAATGCCGTGGTGCTCCTCACCCTCAGCTCCGTGCTGCTCGCGCTGCGATCGTCCGACTCGGCTGAGCAGCCCGACGGGGGGAGCCGGACGAGGTACTTCATCGGGTTCGCGGTGACCCTGGGCGCGGCAGGGCTCTTCGCGGCCTACCTGCCTGTCATGGAGCTGCTGTACCGCAGGGCCGTGTCCGGCGGGTTCCGGATGGTGGTGGAGGTGCAGGTAGTGATGCAGGCCGCGGCGACCGCGCTGGCGGTGGTCGGGCTGGTGGTGGCCGGCAGGTGGAGCGAGGAGCTGGCGCGGTGGGACAAGTCGCCGGCGGCGTACTGGGTGTTGGTGGCCGCGCTGGTGGCGACGTGGCAGGCCTGCTTCATGGGCACGGCCGGGATGGTGTACCTCACGTCGTCGCTGCACAGCGGCGTGTGCATGACCGCGGTGCTCACCGCCAACGTGATCGGGGGCGTGGTCGTGTTCCGCGATCCGTTCGGCGCGGAGAAGGCCATCGCCACCGTTCTCTGCATCTGGGGATTCTCCTCCTACCTGTACGGAGAGTACAGCACGCGGCAGAAGCAGCAGGAAGGCGACGGTAAGGTGGCCGCCGCGTCCACCGGAGGCGACTCGGACAAGAGTGTTACAAGTGGCGACGTTGGAGGTGCAGCTGAAACCGTTTGATCTAACCTTTTTTCATTTTTAGAGCTTAGTATCCGGAACATGGGCCGGGGGGAACAAATCTCAAAGGAAGTACATCTAGTCTAGTTGCACCTATTTCTCAACAACAACAAAAAAAGTCTAGTTGCACAATGCATGCATGCGTGGCACATAAACTAGACATGCATGGGTGTCACAAGAGACAAAGCTAGTTGTGTACATAGCGATCGACGAGGTTGGTGATTGTGGTTTGGTGGTTGCTTGTTTGTAAGGTTTAATGTTTGCTATAATGTTTCGACGGACGAAATGGAAGGATGTTTGATTATGGAGTGCTACCTTATGTGATGGTAACATGGACTAACAATCTTCATAAAATTTTGGTATCTTCGGAGCCTATGGCTGATCGCCCAACAGAAGAGAAGTATTCCTCTGCTCGACTGCTCCAAATGCTGCCTTGTTTTGTGTACACGCGTCAACAATTTATCTAGCGCAACCACGATTTGTATATGTATATGCTTGCGTCATTGTGGAATGTGATCGTTGCCGTGCACATTTAAATGCTACTAATTTACTACCATGTGATGTTACCTTGACAACCACTAGATTTGCATAACAAAAAGGTGATTAGTAAGTTCTAACCCTGTTTTGTAATGTAGCCTCTTCTCTGGCTGTGATATAAATCATGGCAAGTGAATACACGCATTAGTTGATTATATATTGCATAGATACTTTAACAAAACAATTCAATAAAGCTTGAAGTTTACTGACATGCAAAACCATAAGGTATGTTTAATAAGTGCATCGATGCCATCAGTAGAAAACTGATGCATGGTGGTTTTATTCTGTTTATCTACCATATAGTGATGCCCTATGGCATATACCTATGTGCGCACAAAAATAATAGTTCAGCTCCTTAAGTATGAATCATCATTGTTTACTCCGAGATATGGCGGTCATAATATGATATTATAGGGATTGTTGGTTCCCCAACTCCACGTTAGAAAAATGGTCGTAAAGAAAGGGATGCAAGTTGGGTTGGTTGAGGAGAGTAATCAGCGTGAGAATGAGGTTCACACACATCAAAGTGGACTATAGTGGTCATACAACTAATTTGTATTCACACGGCCAATCATGCCTCAGGCATTTGGGATCCAAAGGATCCTTTGGGGCTTTAGCCTTGAGAGAAACAATGGAGAAGTGGAACAAAAGAAGAGGTAAATAAAAGGGCCGGTGAATTGACAAAGCTACTTAATGTTGGCTTGAGGAGGTAACAATAAATTTTATTTAAAAAGTAGTGCTAGAGTTGTATATAGTTTTCTTGTCGAATGAGAGTTGCACGTCTTTATTTAGAAATATTGTTGAGCCAAGAGGATGAACCTAGTGGGCTGGGAGTTATCTAAGAGGTTATGATGTTGTTTCAACATTTTTGGGTCATCAACTTGAACAGGAAGCACTACATATAAATAAGGGTATAAATAAGCATGAGCAGTTGTTGTCAATAGTGGTGTACTTTCTTTGTTGGTGCGTTTCATCTTTCTTCAAAACCCTATATTTTGAAGGTCCAGGTGTTGAACTAAGATTGCAATTATTGTTCTTTCTTGGGTAGGAAGATCAGGCTAAAGAAGTCACAAATGTCATGTTGGCAGAAAAACTACAGTATGTTACTAAAAACTATGGAGTGCCAAAAGGTTACAACCCTTCACATTTTTAGGGATGACTGAGTTATTAACTCAATAACGAGTAAATGAACCATGTAGGTTTTCTCCTAGAATTGAAAAAATAGCATATTTACTTGCACTAAGATAGTAAGATATTCGAGGAAGCAATAACTTATTGGTCTACCACCTTAAGATGATCCAAGAAGCAAACATTAGTCAGTTGTACAAAATGTATTCTCGGTTAGCTTGTCACGGCACCAATCATCTATAACAATAACTCTATGCATGAAAAGGCACATCAAGTTTGTTAGTTTACTATCATAATTTTTTTGCAAGAGAATTTCATGCATTTTTAACTACTTTTCTTGGGTCTATGATGGGTTTAGCACGCACCACATATGTACAGGTTTAGCCTCATTGCATTGTCGAAAAAACAAGTGAAGCCTTGTTGCACTTACGGGTGAAGTTGTGCTTGCAAAGGTACTATGTACACTTGATTTCACAAAAAGGGTACTATGTACACAATAAAAAAAATGACAGCATATGGCAAGCACCTAATAGGCATGTGCAGATAAGTGCCTAGATTTAGCATAGCTCTAGACAAAATCATCTGGTAGAATATCAGAAACGATCGCGATGTTCCATGTTGATATGCTTTGGAGATTTACCTTGTACCGTATCCCCACCATTAATATTCGGTCCTTTTCAAGTATATCTTTTGCATAACACTTTGCTAGTGCCTCTTGACATCAATTGCAGTGGTGTCCATCCATGTGGCCATCATCCAAGAGTGCCTTCCATTCAATGGATAAACTCATATGTGCAAGAGAAAAACACCCGTAGAAAACAAAGAAACAGAGGCAGAAAACAAAGAAACCACGTAGCACAGAGGTTTTGCCAAAAGAAAAAGGTGCAAAGACATTTCAAGTTGTCAACCTTGTTTTTAATATAAAACTTGGTTAAATTTTCTTGGTTTCTAAGACAAGACCTTTGGTATTATAGTGCTAGATATGAGTTGTACTTAGGTCAGGATTCCACACCATGTGATTCTTGTATTTGTCAGAGCACTTCACATTATCGAGTTTGTAGGCGTGAGTGATGGGGCTTCGGGTGGGTTGATGTATGTTCTTGTTAGATCTTTGTTGAATAATTAATAAAGATAATTGTATGCATCGATTGTTGTAGAGGCCGGGGGTCTTAACCTTCTTTTCCAAAAATAAAAAAAATGTAATTCTTGTATTATCTTTAACTCCGGTCAAGATTATGTGTATAACGGCGGTTGCGCTTGGATAATATGTTGGTGTGTTTGAAGGACATACATAAAAGAGACAATGATTTGGTCGTGGTACGTACAGAGGCGCACGCACGCGACGCGATGCGAATCAGCACAAAGACGACCGAAGAGAGAGAGAGAGAACACACACCCTAATCTATCGGTCCTCGCCCCTTCCCTGCCCTCGCTTGACAGTATATCACACGAGGTCGTGAAGAAATGGTGAGCCCAGATTTACCAAAATTGGCTGCAATTCTCGGAGGTGCTAGCTACTGCTGTGGGTGATGGCTGTTATTATTCAGGAAATGGGGCACTAATTTAGTGGAGGGGCCAGCAGCACCAGGTTTTATATAGCATTGACAAATCAGGGGGGTGCTCATGAGCTGATTAGTGGCTGGCCCAATCAAGGCACAAGATGGCGATTTGTCAGAGCATTTTGACTACGCACAGTCATGCTGCCACAGAAAGGGGAAAGCTACTCCACCACTTGGGTCACGTATGTAGGTTAGGAGTGGTACTTGACTTGTCTCTTCTCAACGGCTGCCAGTATCATCTGCTTGTCCCATTCCATTATGTTGTTAGGGCATCTTCAACGGCAACTCGTAAATTTTCTTCCGCGACAGGGAAATCAGTCCACGGACACGGATGCGAAGGACGACATCCAATGCTAGCCGTATACATTTTCACAGCAACTCAAACCAATCGGACGAAATTCGTTCAAACAAGTCCGGATTTCATATAAAGACGGTCAAATTTCATATAAATATACCAGATTTCATATAAACATGATAAATTTAAATACAAATACATCAAAACGGTACTAGGCGGGCTCTTGAGTATAATTAATACCTAATCTAAATGATCGTTGGCGTCCGTTCCCCGTGTTCGGCCATGGACCAAGAGAACTAAAGCTTTGCATTTTCGAGATCCGCCTCGGCGCTCTCCAGCTCCCCCTCCGTAACCTCCGCCTCCGAAGAACCGTGAAGTGAAGTTTTCCGCCTCCACGTCTCCACCAAGCGACTAATCGGCCGAAGATGCACAACCCACCAAGCTTGGCATTGACAGGAAGGGAGGAGTGGTGGCCTTCTTGGAACAGGAGCGGCGGCGACCTACCGTGCACTACTCGTCCTCGCTGCTAGCGGCGCCCGCGGACGTGTCGGCTTCTTCGTGGTCGTGGCGCCAGGGCGCGGCCTCCTCCTCGTCGATCTCGCCGAACAACGCCTTGCTCGCCTCGTCGTCGCACTCCTTGCCATCGGCCGCCACCTCGACTACCCGCTATCGGTATCGCCAGCGGGCGAGGCGGATCTCGCGGGCTAGCGGTAGGACTTGAGCAGCGCCTCCTGCTCTGCCAGGTCCGCGTTCGGCGCGACCGCCTGCCAGCGGCGACCCGCTCCTCCGCCTGCAGATGCTCTTGGAGGAGGTTGTGGTTGTAGTTGGCGTTGGCCAGCACCTCCCGGAACTGGTCCTCCCGCACCATGTCCATCTAATGGGCACGGGCCTCACCGATGGTCATGGTGCAATGCACCAACGGGGGTGGAGTGGAGGAGGAGGGTGCCGCGGAGGAAGATGAGGGTGGCGCTGGCTCGTCATCGGAGGCGTCCTCCATTTGCATGTCGTCGTCAGAGGTGTCCTTCGGCTGCCTGCCAGTCTGCCAGTCGGCAGCTATGGTGGCATCGCCTTCTTCTGCTCCAACATCAGCCCGTCCCAGAGAACTTTGATGGCGGAGGGATCCATGGCGGGGAGCGGTGCGCAAAGGGATGACTGTGGCTATGGCCGGGGCAGTGGTTTATATAGCACCGATGGGCTGTAGAAGTACGGATGGGTGGCGCCAGAGGAGATGCCTCGGCAACTGCGTTCCATCAATGCGGACGGACGGGCATCCGTCGTGTCATTTGAACGCGCGGCAGTCGCCTACACCGGGAAGCGACGCGGGCGGCGCTCCCACGGCCGACGCGCCGCTTCAATGCCGACGCCATTGAGCTATCGCGTCCGCTATGGCCGGGTATGAATGTGGGCGCCGATGAAAAACGTGTGGTAGGGGGAGGGTTTTTGGTGGGCTAGGGTGGTCAGAAGCGGGCTTGAGATCGGCCCGGACTTCCGCAAACCTCCCCCACTTTTGTCTCTAGTTTGCTGGAGAAATTGCGTCCGGACCGCGCTGCGAACCGATACATGACCGCGTTGGATGACTTCCGCAGTCCGGACCGTGCGGTTCGGACGGTTGCGAGAGGTTTGTGGGACGGCGTTGGAGATGCCATTAGGTCGTCTGTCAAAATATCGGCAAACCTCTAAACTGAGGTGTCCAGGTGATGTAAGCCGTCCAACACAGTGTTGCATCGGACCACAGACATGTCCGAATTAAGCACACCAAGGAGAGGTTTGTAGGAGTACAGACGTCCGCCACATACACGCCTGACTGCTGTGTCAGCCACATGCAACTCAAAATCCTCACTGTGAGAAAATGTTGCCGCTCATTCATGCCAGTCATGCCGCTCTAGAGCGGATATGACTTGGCGACATTCAAGCCGGGTAGAGCAGCGTGACCAGATGAGAGGGTGGGCGGCATCACTTCAATGCAGTGCCGACATAGCTATTGGAAAGCCTACTCCAGCCGGTGCGCCGCATTGAAGTCGGCTGCCCGTCCGTTCGCCTGGCCATGGCTATTTAAGCACAGACCCATCATCGTCCGCATCACATCTCCTATCCTCTCCTCTTCGCTCACCTTTGTCAACCCTCCTTTCTTCTCCATCATGATGGCCAAGTCTTGATTCTTCGGATCTAGATTGTGACTCTGTTGCCACCGTCGTCCATGGCGCCCAGCTCCTTCACAAAGGAGGAGATCGTCCTCTCCTCTAGCGATGAGGTGGAGTAAGAGGCGCAACAACAACTGCCCTTCCTCACAAAGGCTACTAGGATGGAGGAGTACCGGCCGATGAAGCTCCACCTCGAGCGGTCGCTCAAGGACTGCGGTCCAGCTCCGCCCCCACTACTTCTCCATCACATCAAGGCTGAGTTGACGTTGCCACCTCTTCGGCGTATCAAGCAGGAGCCTCCCCCCTTGCGCAACCGCAACATCTAAATCGGACGCTGCATGAAGCAGTACCTGACGCCTCCGCCACACAGCCAGTATGCCCGCATCGACGAGCTGGCGTCACTACCACGGCGCCTCTAGAGCGACAAGGCCGTGAATGAGGAGCGCCCCCGGTGATCACGAAGGGGCGCGGGTGCCTCCTCGCCTACATCGGTCGCGGTGGCGACCACTCATCGCGGAGCATTGTGACGACGAAGGAGAGGGCGACACAGAGAGAGCGGCACAACATGATTTGTGATGTCCAACGGCGTGCCAACTTGGGTCCTCACGGAGCCCTGGGCCCGGGAGCGGTCCAAGACCACCGTGGAGACGTTCGCACGACGCCTTGGCCACCTCGACAGGGAGCTTGTCAAGATTGGGAAGGAATGGTTGCTGAGCGACATCTCCGCCGCCGTTGGCAAGAGCATGGGCAAGGCTCCCCGGTTAAGGTCGGCGTTGTCCGACGAAGCCCTGTGCACGGCACAGGAGCAAGCTGAGCGGCTCCTCCATGAGCGCCGGGCGGCGGCCGGGCAGGGCTGCTGCGCCCCTGCGCCGCTGAAAGGACCACAATGACGACTTTGACTCCGACGACGACACATATGTGCCGCCAGCCAGCTCAGCCAGACATACGCGATCACCGTTCACTATAAATTATTTTAGTTTTTCTAAGTTCTTGTCGGTGTCCGCAAACGCGTACAATAATACGTCGGGCAGGTGTTGGACATGCCTTTATACGTTCTACTGGACAGCTACGTCGCGTGTGTATATCCATGTGTATTATTTGAGCTTTTTTTCTTTTCTTTTCAATTTTGAGTTGAACTTCAAGGATACAATTTTGAGTTGAACTTATGTCGAAGCCTTTGTTTCCTCTGTAGATTTGTCTACATCTCATATGGAAAAGAGCTCTGTGGTTATCCATCTCGATCGTGAAAGCCACTACTAGTAGTTTTCACCTACAAAGCCGGACAGTACGTGCGTCCTTTGGGAACTGGTTAGCACTTATCCTCCTAATCCCAAATAGTGCATACATACAAGTATGGTGCACCGCACCGGACCCCATACATCTTGAATGGTATGTTAAAAAGAAAAAAAGAAAAAAGAAAAAAGAATGTAGCTAGCTCAGCCGATCAAACATGACAAAGACCCTATTCATATGAACCATCTCCGTCGCACCCCGTAAAAGGGCAAGGTAGAAAATGCCCTTTGTCCTGACCAATCCCCACTAGAATTAGAAAGCTTGTAAAAGGAAACAAAACAGCAAGTCTTGCCGTCAATTCTGCCTTGGTGCGCCCATGTCGTCTCTCGGTATGTATCGTATTCATCTACTACCTCTGTTTCTAAATATAAAACGTTTTGATAGTTCAAATGAAGGAAGACGGAGGAAGTATTAATGAATGAATGCGCAAGGATTTTGCCCTTTTTCCAAATAAAAAGGTAGGAGTACAAAACTCCCACCCTAAACCTAGGGTCGCCTCCGCCCTAACCTAGCGCCGCCGCCACCACACAGCAGCACCGCCGCCTGTTGTTTCCTTCCTTGCTCTCCCCTTCGTCGCCCCCCTTCCCCCGCGGGCGGCCGATGGGCCCCAATCTCTTTGCCGCCGGTCATCTCCCTCCCATCCCTCCACTCGGCCGCCGCTGGAGGAAGCCGTCGGGCTAAGCCCGGGCGACTGACGGCGGTGGCGGGGTGGCGTGGGGCACCCGGGCGAGCGGAAGTCCGCCCCTGGACCCGAGCCTCCGCGGCGGTGGCTTGCTCCCGGCGGTGAGCGGCGGCGGAGGAGCCGCGACACCTGGCCGCGGCGCTGCGGCACCTCGGATCGGCGGCGGCGTGGAGGGCTTTGGTGGACTGGCTGGCTGCGGGCATGGTTGGCCCTCCGGTCATATCTGATCTGGCCAGAGTGGCTTGCTCGCTCCGCGACGGTGAAGATCGGTGGTGGTCCGTGCGCATGATGCGAGATGTAGGTTCGTCGAGCGGGTCCGGGTGAAAACCTCGTTTTTGGCCTGTTGCCAAGACCGGCGATGGCGGCACTCTTGTGTGTCGTTACTTTCTTGAAGGCATCGTCGTGGAAAAGCTCCAGACCTCTATCGCTACCTCCGGGGGAAACCCTAGATCAATAGGTCGGATAACGGCGACGCTCTGGTGTCGTTTCCCCCTTGAGGGCGTCATTCTTGGAGGTGTACACGGGCTCGAGGGACCAGTGGACGGCTTTTTTGGTGGAGCGGTGCTTCATCTTTCTCATTGATGGCGGCGGATCTCGACGGCGTGGCGCAGTGGAGATTCGGCGTCCAATGCGTCGAGATGGACTCGCGTAGGAGGAGGATGGCGTCTGGCGTCATTGTGGCGTCGATGGCAGAGAGGCCTGGCAAGGTCGGTGCTTTAGTTTCTGCTCTAAAGATGGATTGATGAAAGACGGTGGCGACGGCACATGAGAGTGAGTCAGACCGGTTTTTACCCCAAACCCAGTATATGGCTCGGTTGGGGCCTACGACTTTAGACATTAGGCTTCGATGCGATGTCTGTTTGATATTAGGCTCGGACTATCGGCACCCCTTCATCAAGTGGATAGGAGTAGCGACAATTGTTGGTAAGATGGTGGTTTTTGACTACCTGATGTACTACTTTATAGTGTCTTTGTGAATAATTAATAAAATGACTGCATGCATTGTCCAGATGCAAAAGCCGGGGTAATTCTCCTTTTTTTTAAATATTACAGAACTCCTTGGCACACAGTTCTCCTGTGCACTTTTAGAAAAAAAAACCATTACCACCGTTTTGATACGGAGGTTGATAATGTCAGGGGTTGGAAACTTGGAATTGTTGCACGGGTTGACAGATGTGGATCTCGTACGACAACAACAGCAGCGATGAGCACTCACTTTGCTGTTGATACTTGCCACTTGGTTCCGATTCCGATACGCTTAAGCCATCCCTGTCCGATGTATGTACGCACGCTTTCTCTTCCATCGTTGTCTTGTCATATTGCAGTCCTCTCGAATGGAATGTTAACCTACCGAGGAAGTCAACTAACACGATCATACATAAAGTTAGCACAAAAACATTGTCCCCACGCGTGCAGGAGCAATCCAATTAATCTCGCTGCAGACCTTAATTAGGTTAGGCTAATACTCCGTAATAAGTACTCCCTCCGTAAAGAAATACAACGCTCTTATATTTCTTTACGAAGGAAGTACAACCATGCTCAGTTCCTGCACGGCTGTGTGTATCCATGTTCTTTCGAGAAATTGCACCTAGTTGTATCCTCTGAATAAACAAGGAATTGTCTTTCCAAAGATGAAAGATCCCTAGTGCACGCCTCGGCTCTTCTTGCCTACGCACGCAGTTAGCTCGAGACTTGGACATAACCATATTAAGAATGATGACATGACTCAGCAACGCACATATATAGCAGTGCATGATGACGCGCTGATGAGCTCCAACCGCTCGCTCAATCCCAACCTCGAGCTGAATTCATCAAATCAAATCACCCCTCCCTGATAGGACCGGCCACACTTAATGACAACCTCCACGCTCCATAGATTTTTGCTCCCTGCTGTGCGTTCGTGCTCTGACATGCGGGGTTCCCTCTTTCTTCTGAATGCATCTAACGACATCTAGACAAAGATGACCCAACCGAGCACTAGCTGATCCGATGGGTCCGCTTCTCAGGCGATAAACTTTCGATAAAGGCTGCTCAGGCGAAATGGGGGTCGTAGTCTCCTAGAGCTAGCTAGCCGGCTGTGGCTGGGCATCTCTAATCATAATTTTGTTACAGTAATGGCTCCGCTGCATGGATATTGGTATAGTAAAATTTGGTGCCAAGTCAAACAATGGTGATATATTCCCTGTTCAAATTTAGCTTTTGCACAATAATGGATGCGCCTTAGCAGCCAACTGGGTGCTTTACTGAAGAAGAGATTCTTCAGAGTCATTGGAGTGCTCATTTTTTTAAAAGTTTGACAGCCCTGCAAATTATCTTCAATCTTTATCAAAGCCAGAGGCGCTCTCCAGGCCTGAAAACGAGGGATCCCAATGACGAAAGCTCGGCCAATGTGGATGACCCTCACATGCAGTACCGCTCACACGTGTACATCCCGTGTGAGACTAGGTACACTTGGACTAACAACCATGTGAACCGGATCCAGGGTGTGCTGTATCAGGCTCTTCCGTCGATGCAGTGGAAAATTAACTTCCCTTTTTGCACCCTGCGAGAGCTTACTAGCATCATCGGCTTGGACCACTCCTCTCTCCTCTATTTGGAGGGCACTCCCTCCAAAGCGAACTGCTTTCATGTTGAGAACTTTTGACTACTCCATTCGTGTTTCATGGAATCAATTCACCTAAGGTAGGTAGTGGCAGTCGCTACTCCTCCCCGAGCCTTCAGACGGTGGACATTTTGGACATTTGGCATCGCTACTGTCGTGAAATAGTCACGTCAGATGTCCTCGTGAAAGGACTTAGTTGTGGAGCCATCGCAACTAGGAAGCTTGAAGGGGTTAAATCGGGACAAGGGACACGAGAGAGTTTATACTAGTTCGGCCCCTTACGTTGAAGGTAAGGCCTACGTCTAGTTGAGTTGGTATTGATGTTTCGATGACCAGGGAGCGAGACACGCTATGCCTGGTTCTCGATGAGTTGTTTCTTGCCCTAAGCCGCCAGCAGGTCGTCCCCTTATATACACGGGTTGATGCCCTGCGGCTTACAGAGTCCCGGCCGGCTTATAAACAGTGTCCGGCTCGGTGACTGATTAAATCTACCTTATGTTACAAGTCATGCCATCATGGCGGTTTACTACAACGGGCCTTAAGCCGCCTGTGGGCCTTAAGCCTTTTATTGAACCGCCATCTTCATGCTTAGTCTTGGGCTTCCTCTGATTAGTCCTCTTTGCGTAGCCCGGCCCCTCCTGGGCGGCTTACACAAATAGTCATATCCCCAACATTAGGCCCCAGATTGATTTGAACCTATTCATGTTAATCTTAAAATATACTTCTAAATAATAAATCTTCAGTCTTCTGACTGTACAGAGGGCTTTCTTTTAACCCGTCGTGACGTCATCTTCTGGATCCATCTTAACCCGACCCGACGTCATCCTTTCTTTAATTTATTTTCTATTCCGTCGTATCCTTCAACGGATCTCTGTCTTATTAAGTGTTCCGAAAATCGAGGCGTCGGGGCCGCTGGATAGTAATTCTTATCTCCTCGTTTCCCGTGCCGTCTCAGTTGTCCTCTCCCTATAAATAGGCGTGACCTTAGGTCTTTTATTCATCTCCTTCCATTCGTCTTCTTCCTCTCCTCTCTGCCACTCGAGCTCCGCCGCCGCCGCCATCGACCCCTCGTCTGCACCGACTCAGGCCGCTGCATCGACCTGATTCTGACCAGAAAACATCGGCGAATCTCTGCAGCTCGTCTTCATCCGTGAGTTCCTCTCTTCCTCTTTCTCAGATCTATATTGGAACTCCGCTGAGTTCGTCGGCGTTCATCACTGCCCGACACAAACCCTCGCTAGTTCTCATCTTCAACGCCCCATTTAGGTCGTAAACTATACAGAACTGCCGTGGTAGTTGTTTGTACTGATCTTGCATAGAAATAGATCTCAGTTTCCTTGCTTAGAAACCCTCTTCAAATGTATGAACTTCTCTGCTCTGTTTCTAGGTCTAGAAAATTTTCCTTTCAGAGCAATAATTTGATCCATGATAATAACTATCGTCTGTGAAATTTGTTTCTGTCACCCGGAAACTTTCTTCTGTAAAACTTGCTTCTATCACTGTTGTCTAAGTGTCCGGTTTGAATTGCTCTTGATACTGATAGCGGCTTAAACATTATTGCACCATCACCCTTATATCATTAGGCCCCTTTCTTAAGCCGACACTTTAAATAATTTAAATGTTTCTCCCGGGTTAAAGTTGAACCGGAACTTTCTCATTTTGTCATAGGCCAACTGCTGTCATGGCTCCTAAGGCGGCCAAAGCCCCTGTAACTTGCAATTGGGTTCCATCCACCGTAACCAAAAGCAAACTTGCCGAGTTTGTGAAGTCTGGCCATCTGCCAAAGAAGGAGGCCATGTCTTATCGTGCCCCTCACCCGTCTGAGGAGATACCTCAACCCAAAGATGGGGAGGTAATAGTCTTCACAGATCATATGAACCGGGGATTTGCCCCTCCCGGCTCAAAATTCTTTAGGGAAGTTTTGGATTTCTTTGACCTGAAGCCTCAGGACATTGGACCCAATTTCGTGTCGAATCTGTGTAATTTCCAAGTCTTCTGCGAAGAGCCAAGTCTGCTGCTGTTCAGAGAACTTTTTTACTTGAACCGGCAGAATGAACGTGCCAACGGGCCTAGCCTTGAGCTTGGGGGCATCTCAATCCAGCGGCGGAGAGATTGCCTTTTTCCTTATGCTGAGCTGCCGAGTCACCCAAAGGACTGGAACCAGACGTGGTTCTACTGTCAAGACACCTCTCCGGCTAATGAGAAGCCTCTGCCCGGCTTTCGTGCCCTGCGTCTTGAGTCCAACCATCATTTGGCGGACAAGTTGACTGCTATTGAGCGCCTGCCTCTTAATCCCACCATCAAGAAAATCAAAGCCCTTTTAGGCAACGTTAAGTGGCATTGACTTGGTCCGGGTCTGGGTCACCTGGCGGATACTACCATTAAGCCGCCGCTCCGGCTTAATGTGTACTTACACAAGCGAGAAAGAAGAGCCAATGCGTCACAGCCCTGAGGACTTACCAGATGATGTGGTAGATGCTACAGTCCAGTCGCTATTGAAGGAGGGCACTGTAACCAGCAATGCCTTCGGTTTACTTCCCTTCTGCAAGAAGAACCCGGCTCCTGCGGTAAGTTACTAGTCTTCACAAATACTCCTTTATATGTTACCTTCTTGTACTTATGATTCTTTATCTGTTTCCACAGGCCGGTGATGATTTCTGGAAGGTCAAGTATGACCATGAGGCTGCCAAATAGGCCAGGGTGGCAAAAAGACTGAAAGAAAAGCCGCCATGACGGGCACCTCTAAGAAGAAGAAACCCAGCGCCTCTGATATGTTTAAATTAGATGACTCTTCTTCGAATGAGGAAGAGGTAATCTTTTTTGATTTTCTTTAACTCCTTTGCCATTACTTTACTGACATTTGATCCTTTCAGGAGAATACTGGGAACAGTCAAGCAGCTGGCGAAGAGGTAACTATAATTTCCTCCGACTCAGAGCCTTTGCCAACACAAAAAATCCGAAGGGTGACCTAGAAAGTAAGGTTTTCACACCCTCTAGCTTACCAAGATCCTCAATTTCTTTTGAAGCAACAACAGCTTGAAAATCGGCGGCAGACTCAGGCCAACCAGGACACAGAGCTCTCCTCCGGCTTACCCGACGTAACCAGGAAGCGTCGGACCGAGGTTATCTCCGGCTTACGTTCTGTTTTTCCTTTGACGGGTTTGATTCGCCAACCTCTCAATTCATCTGACTCCAACTATCAGGATACCTCCCCTTCTTCTGATGAGTCGATGCAATCAAACATGCCGGCTTTCAAGACGGCTCCCGGGTAATGTAACCTTTCTTACTTTAAGTTTTTTCATACTTATACTTTGATGCTTATCCTTCCACTTTGATTGACAGCTTGCAAGTAAAGCCCAGCAAGAGGGCAAAGAATAAACCGTCCTGAGACCCGGTGGCCACTGAACCGGTGCTTGACTCATCCGTTCCTGACAGCTCCACTCATCAGCCACCACCTGAACCGGCTTCTGATATTCCAGTGCCAACTTCTGACCCGCCTGCAGAAGATGTTATCCACAACTCGGATGACCCGGAAACTCCTAGCCTAGCCAAGACGATTGACCCGAAGGTTCAAATTGTGAAGAGCCAATATGTTGAACCGGGCCGGCCTACTGCTCTTGCCCAATGTACTGCCAAGGAGGAGTTTGCCTAGCGCCGGAAAGCCAAACAAGACATCACTGATTATTCTCACCTAAGTATTGGTGATATAGTCTCGGGCTATCTGAACCAAGTGCACAATAGTCGTGACCTGGAAATTGACATGGTGAAGCAAATACAGTATAAATCTGAGGTATAATTTAAGCTTTTACTCTGAACCTTACTTACTGTACCAGCCCCCAAGTCTACTGCTTATGAATGAATATGTTGTAGACTTAATAATCTACTTACTGTTAGTTTTGTCCGGTTTAAATTGAATATGTTTAACCCGGTGATTGCATGAAACTTGTGAATTTGGGTTACACATTAGCCCCCAAGTGTCAAGTACCTTTACTTGTAAAGTGCTTGAGACTTAACATGTATGACTCGGTAAAATAGGTTAAAAAATTCTTTAAGCATACATTAGCCCCCAAGTGCCAAGTATCTTTACTTGTAAAGTATTTGGGACTTGAATGTTATCTTACCATGATTCTTACCATAACCTGATGTCAATGCAGGCCACCATAAGTCAATTTGAGGCGGAGATTGCTGATCTGAAGAGCCAGCTGAAAACCCAAGAGCTCGAAGCTCAGAAAGCCAACTCCAAGTTTGAATTCAGTGTCTCCGAACAAGAGAAGCTGAAGAAAAATTTGAATCGGAGAAGAAAACTTGGGTTGATGAGAGGGCTTCACTGGTGACTCGGGCTGAAACAGCAGAAGCATCTCTTGTCGAAGCAACAAACGAGCTGTCCGACTTAAAACGGCAGATATCCCAAATGGTCTCAGCCATCTTCGGTAAGTCGCTCATAAATATTGTAATCTTTCAAGGGTTATCGTAATAATTACCTCCGGCTTACTGTTATACCTGTGAACATACAGGCCCCAGGAGTACCAATCTGAAAGAAAATATGCTGATCAAGCTTAAGGCGGTGTATACCTTAGTAGAGCAGCTGTACTCCGGGTCACAACGCGCGTTGGCCGTTGTGGCCTTATCCAATACGGCTCCTCGGCTCCTACAAGATGTGTTGAGGCATCTTTTGGTGCTACCTCAACGAATTCAGGACTTAAGGCGGGCATCTGCGAGAGCCGGAGCTGTGGCTGCATTAAGTCGGGCAAGGGCATGGGTGCCGGAACTTGACCTTGCTGATCTCTCTCTCGGATATCCAAGCCTTAAAGAGGACGGCACTGCTTTTGATGACCAAGACTTCACTGCCTGTGTTAAAGCCGCACGTCCCCTGGCGACTCTCATTGGGAATGACACTGATCTTACTAAGTATTCGCTGGGTTACGATAGTGAAAACCGGAGAATCCCAAATGCCCCATTTGACCAAGTCAGCCTGATCCCTCCAACGCGTAAGCATACCTTTGCCCCTGAAGTGGACCCGGCCACTTTAATAGATGATGAAGCTGAATTTGAGGCCTTGAGCGGCATTGACTGGGCCTCATCCACCTTCCAGGACAAAACAACCGAAGGAGGAGCGGGGAAGGATAACCCGGAGTCGTCAAGCCAGCCGGAGGAATGAACCGCCAGGCGTGTTACCACCTTTGCCAAAAAACAATGCTTCACTTTGTTTAGACTCGGGGAGTCTTGTAATAGGATAGAAAAAACTCCTTAATGCTGGTCATGCCCTTGCGCATGTTTATGGTGCTTATTACTTTTGTAAGCCGCCATCATTATATTTTGCTGGCTTATGTGAACCATACATTTCCATGATGCTTTAACTTGCTTTACCTTACCCTGCACATAAACAAGTAAAGACTTCCTGGGCGGTTTACTGCACCAGGGGGTTATAGAATATTGATAACCCGGAACATGAGCAGAAGACCACCTGTATAAGCCGGCTCATGATTAGTTAAAATCATAACAGCATACCTGCAATCCTTTTAATAGCCTCCCCGGCTCATATAAGTTTTTACTTGGCACTTTTTTAGAACCTGAGGTAATCACTATAAAACCGGAAGGATCAAGAACCAACTCCTCAAGAAGGTTTCAATGATAGTTAAGGTAATCATTCTTATAAGCAATGCTCACAGGCTCCTGATTCGAATACGATCAGAGAATCGTTCCAAAGGGGTTAAGCTAAGATTCGGATACGATCATATAGCCCCCAGTGGCTTTGGCGATGCCGATCAAGTGGGTATCGACAGCTATGTTCTCTTTGGTTCGAATACGACCTATGTTTGAACAGGAAGCCCCCAAGTGAACATAAGAGTTGTTTAATGACGCTGGTTCGAATACGATCCACGTCAGACCCAAAGGGGTTAAGCTATGATTCAAATATGATCAAGAAGCCCCCAAGTGGGTTTGGCAGTATGCCGATCAAGTGGGTATCGACAGCTATGTTCTCTTTGGTTCGAATACGACCTATGTTTGAACAGGAAGCCCCCAAGTGACCATGGCTAGATTCAGATATGATCATAAGCCGGACCAAAGGGAAAGCCAGATTCAGATATGATCCGTCCCCTGTCGGCAGCATCCATCACCTGATAAAGAAGACATAAAACATTCTTTATGGGAAAAAAGGATAGAGGTCCTGCTTTATTGCTTTATATAATATGTACATCGGAAAAAGGTATCTTAAGAACTGGTACCTTAAGTATAGTAAGGCCGGAGATGAGCTATATTCCACGGCCGACGGGTCTCCTCCTCCGATTTAAGTGAGTCCTTGTGTTCTCAAATATCGATGAGATAATATGACCCGTTGTGTAGATTCTTGCTGACCAGAAAGGGTCCTTCCCAAGGCGGGGATAGCTTGTGCATGTTAGACTGATCCTGGATGAGCCGGAGCACCAAGTCGCCTTCCTGAAAGGTTCTGCTCCTAACCCGGCGGTTGTGATAGCGGCGCAGGTCTTGCTGGTAAATCGCTGAGCGGGCTATTGCTAAGTCTCGCTCCTCGTCCAACAAGTCAAGTGCATCCTGACGAGCCTTTTCGTTATCCGCCTCAACGTAAGCCGCCACACGGGGTGAGTCGTGCCAGATGTCACTTGGCAGGACTGCCTCTGCTCCATAAACCATGAAGAAAGGTGTGTATCCCGTAGATCTGTTAGGCGTAGTGTTGATGCTCCATAACACGGAGGGTAACTCCTCCACCCAACAACCCGGAGTCCGCTGTAAGGGGACTAAGAGCCGGGGTTTGATGCCTTTCAGGATTTCTTGATTAGCTCTCTCTGCTTGACCATTGGCTTGAGGATGAGCAACGGCCGAAACATCAAGCCGGATGTGTTCTCTTTGACAGAACTCTTCCATGGCACCATTAGAGAGATTAGTGCCATTATCAGTTATGATGCTATGTGGAAAACCAAAACGAAAGATCACCTTTTTCATGAACTGAACCGCCATGGCTGCATCACACTTACTGACCGGCTCTGCCTCAACCCACTTGGTAAACTTGTCCACTGCCACCAGTAGATGTGTCTTTTTATCTTTAGACCTTTTGAAAGGTCCAACCATGTCAAGTCCCCAGACTGCAAACGGCCAAGTGATTGGGATCATCCTCAATTCTTGAGCCGGCACATGAGCTCGTCGTGAGAACTTTTGACAACCATCACATTTACTGACCAGATCCTCCGCATCAGCATGAGCTGTCAGCCAATAGAAACCATGACGAAACGCCTTGGCTACGAGAGATTTTGACCCGGCATGATGGCCACAATCTCCTTCATGTATCTCACGAAGTATTTCTTGACCTTTTGTAGGTGACACACAACGTTGAAATGCCCCCGTGACACTTAGGTGATGTAACTCGCCGTTAACAATCGTCATGGACTTGGAGTGCCTGATAATTTGTCTTGCCAAGGTCTCGTCCTCCGGCAATTCACCCCGGGTCATATAAGCCAAGTAGGGCACTGTCCAATCCGGGAAAACATGAAGAGACGCCACCAGCTGTGACTCCGGGTCTGGCACTGCTATCTCCTCCTCGGTAGGCACCTTGACAGAAGGGTTATGTAACACATCGAGAAAGGTATTAGGCGGCACCGGTTTACGTTGAGATCCCAACCGGATTAAAGCATCAGCCGCCTCATTCTTCCTTCGATCGATGTGCTCCACTTGATAACCCGTGAAGTGACCAGCCACAGCATCTACCTCACGATGATAAGCCGCCATAAGGGGGTCCTTGGAATCCCACTTGCCTGACACTTGTTGAGCCACAAGATCTGAGTCGCCCAAGCATCGTACCCGGCTTCAGTTCATCTCCTTAGCCATCCGGAGACCATGGAGTAAGGCCTCATATTCAGCTGCATTGTTAGTACATGGAAACATAAGCCAGAGTACATAACAAAATTTGTCACCTCGAGGGGAAGTTAACACCACTCCAGCCCCCGAGCCTTCTAGCTGCCTGGACCCATCAAAGTGAATCATCCAATATGTGTTATCCGGCTTCTCCTCAAGGGCCTATAACTCTGTCCAATCATTGATAAAGTCCACCAAGGCCTGAGACTTAATAGCAGTACGTGGCATGTTGTCAGGACCCCGACTCGATGTCACATCGATCTAGCCGGTAACACCTCATATCACTTTGCGGCCTCACGCACGGTATCCCCACGGGTGTCGCCTTACCTTTGCCCGGGACCGTTTGCGCCTTTTGGCTCACGTATATGATAGTGTCGCTAGCATCCATATGATAAGGAGCCCGGGCTGACATGACTAGTCGTAAACCCAAAGTGGCACAGACTTACAGGGACAGGCATCCATGACCCAGCTTCGAACGTGTCGGTCATCAGCAAGTGGGTCCGGGCTGTAGCACTGGGCTAGCAGGACTCCGGTAAACCGGGCTGTAGCGGGCTAACAGGACTCCGGTACTCAAAGCGTGACATTTCCCCGAAGGGACAGACACAGGAACGAAGAAGGACACATGCCGGCCAGCCTAAGTGTTCCAGAGCAGTAGCAAGCTACCATGGCTCAGCGGTAACACTAGGAGACATTTCCCGGTAAGAGAGGCTACTAAAGATAAACAACTAGATAGTCAGATCCCACACATACCAAGCATTTCAATAACATACACACAATATGCTCGATATGTGCAATACAACATGGCATCACAAAATGACTCTACGACTCAAGTAGTTTATTCAATAGGCTCCGAGGAGCGAGACATTACAAACATGGGTCTCACGACCCAACAATCAGAGCATACAAGTCAAAGCACAAGCGGAAGCTATCATGTCTGAGTACAGACATCTATGAATGAAAAGGGCTGAGAAGCCTGACTATCTATCAGATCCTGCCGAGGGCACAAGATCGTAGCTGAGGTATCAAGCTAAACGTCGAAGTCCACGTGGAACTACTAGTGAGACTGAAGTCTCTCTGCAAAACATAAAATAGGCAAACGTGAGTACAAATGTACCCAGCAAGACTTACATCAGATCTATCTACACATGCATCATTATCAACAAAGGGGTGGTGGGGTTTAACTGCAGCAAGCCAGCTTCGACTCGGTGGCTATCCTAAACTACGACTGCAAGCGACTCTTTTGAGGTGGCGCACACGAGTCCACATATTCACCATATCAATACCCTACTATGGATCCGCTCCCGTCTCCCTACGAGAACGCCATCCATAGCACTCACGCTTATCTTGCGTATTTTAGAGTATCCACTTTCACTTGTCTATGAACTATGCAAGGGGTCCAAGTTTCCATATCCGAGGAATCCGGCTATTCGAATAGATGATATTAACCCTGCAGGGGTGTACTTCTTCACACACGCTTTCGCCACTTACCGCCCTGTACACGTCATGTACCTCGGCAACCTTCAAGCGGAAGCCGGGCGAGGGAGTCGGCCACGACCTGACTAACCGAACAAGTCTCTAGTCCAGGTTTATCGCCTATTCAGGTTCCATCCGCAAGGAGATCCGGCCGGGGTGTCGCTTACGGCCCCAAACGATGTGTGCAGGGTTCCCAAGCCCACCAACCGGGTGCCACTTGGTACACCGTGCCACGGTGCCTAGTCTGTCCCAAGCCCACCTGTACCGGGTGCCACTTGGTAGACTACTAACACTACCTACAAACACCAGAAACTAGTTGCAACTCCTGGACAGAGATCAAGTTGATTAATAAGTCGAGAGAGCTTGGAGCGCCCGGAGCCCAATGTGTGGTAGTAACTGATCATGGATCACAAACACAGAACTCAGTTCCTGAGGACGGCTGCAATGAGACAACCCACCATGTACTCCTACATGGCCTCTCACCGCTACCTTTACCAAATCGTGTTCACACACTTAGCTCACACACAGTAGGACATGTTCACACGCCTCTGATTCATCCCCGATGAATCATACCTGACTCAACTCTAAGCAGTAGCAGGCATGACAAACAAGCATGAATGAGTAGGCACAACAGGGCTCAAACAACTCCTACTCATGCCAGTGGGTTTCATCTATTTACTGTGGCAATGACAGGTCATGCAAAGGATAAAGGGTTCAGCTACCGCAGCAAGTATCAAATATGTCGTTGTTGTCCTAATGCAGTAAAAGAGAGCAGGAGCGAGAGAGTGGGATTTTATCGGAATGAACAAGGGGGTTTTGCTTGCCTGGCACTTCTGAAGATAACATTGAGTCTTCATCAGTGTCAACGATCACATCATTGGTACAACGTCTACCGAGGGGGAACAGCACCGGCAAACACAGAAGAAACACGATCAATGCAATGCACAGTATGATGCATGCTATGACATGGCAATATGAATGTGTTTTGAGCTAATGCAACTAGCAGCATGATAAATGGAGTTGGTTTGAATACAAGATTCAAATTCAAACTCCATATGTGATTATTTAAATGCCCTTTATTTGATTTGTGCTAAACAGCACCTATAAGTTGCTCTAACATGCATGAAAATGGTACAGATGGATTCCTTGAATTTTTCTGATAATTTTTCATATATAATTTATTAAATTTGGAGTTACGGTTAATTTTCTATGATTTATTGAAGTTTTAGCTATTTTCTGAAATTATTAAATCATTTAAGATTATTTAAATTCCAGAAAATACTTATTGCGTCAGCCTGACATCATCATGACGTCAGCAGGTCAACAGGGCGCCTCCAGGTCAAACCTGACGTGTGGGGGCCACACGTCAGTGACACAGGAGCTAATCCCGGTCAAACCCAGCGCTGACTGGGGTTTGACCAGGGGTGGGGCCCGCTGTCAGTGGCCTAGTGGGTGATTAGCGGGGTAGTTAGTCCCTAATGACCGGCCACATCAGCTCCTGCCGGAGTTTCGCCAGCGGCGACCATTCCGCACGGCGGGGGAACGCCGGACTTGCGCTAGGGGCATCGGATCGACGCGCCAAGGGCACCAGGAGGTAGCCCGCGCCCGTGCGCATCTAGGGGAACCAACGGGAGGTGCGGGGGTGGCCGGGGTTCGCCGGAGGCGAGCTCGCGGCGGCGGCCGGAGCTCGGGCAACAGCGGAGATGGCGCTATGGTGCATGGGAGGAGGGGCTGGTGGGCGCTACGGCCTCCTGGGAGTTCTCTGAGCACAGCGGTGTGCTCGGATTCGAGCTGTGGTGGCTCTAGCCACGCCGGCGATGAGGCGCGGCGGCGGCGAGCTTCGGGCACGGCAGCGCTAGCGCTAGGGAGCGTGCGGAGCGACGGGAAAAAGGGGCGAACGACAGAGGAGCTCACAGCGGTTCCGCAGGGTTGGTCAGTGGGCTCGGGGATGTCCTGTCGGCGGAGAATCGAACGGCGGCGAGCTTCGGTGGCCGGCGACGGAACGGCGATGGTGGCGGCGTTGCGGGGCTTCCGGGGGGGCCGTGGGTCGGTGGGGAGGAAGGAGGGGGTCGAGGCGGAGCTCGCAAGCACAGCGAGGGGTCGAGGGGGAGACGGTGGGTGCGGTGGTGCTCGTCGGTGGCGGCGGCCGCATTCGGTGAGCGAGAGGGAGAGGCGAACAGGGGGGGAAGAGGGGCACGGGGAGAGGGGAGCGGTGCAGGGGGTGCGTGGCGTCGTCCGGGGCGTCGCTGGGGAGGCCAGGGAGGAAGCAGGAGGTGGCTAGGGGGGGGGGGAAGCAGGAGGTGGCCGGGGCAGCGTCGGCGAGCGCCACGCCTCGCCTCTGCTCGTCCTCCTGGCAGAGGAGGAAGAGGACAAAGGAGGAGGAGGTGGGCTGGGCCGGCTGGGGGAACTGGGCCGGCTCTGGTAAGCAGGTAAGTGGCCCAGGTGGGCTGCAGGTAATGTTTCTCTTCTTTCCCTTTTTTTTGTTCTGTTTTCTAATTATTTGCTTTGTTTTGATTTAGCTTACAAACCAAATCATTTTATAAAATCCTGGAAATAATTATGGGTGCTTTCTGAATTATTCCAGTGACCCTTATCAATTTCCAACATTTATTTGAGCATTTAAATTATTTATAATATTTAAATGCCCAAAGTCAAATACAATATGATTTAATTCAGTGACCAAATATGCCCTGCAAAAATATAAACCATTTTTGGTAGATGCTTCCACCTCAAACCAGAAATGTTGAACATTTTTAGAGGACATTTTGAGTTCAATGAAAAGGGTTTTATTTTGACCCTAGTTGAATTCATTTGGTGTTAGGGCTTAGTCAATCCCCATCTCAGGTTTAAATGAAATTTAAACATGATGTAACACTCTAATGCATGCACTAGACATTGTCAGAACTAGGGATGTGACAACTCACCCCCACTAAACAAGAATCTCGTCTCGAGATTCAAGCGTAGGGTAAGGTGAAGGGAAAACGCAACTAGTATAATCTTCACGATCCAGGGTGCACTTCAGTTGAACGTTGATTTGAACACCATCTTTGTCTTGTCGTCTTGCTCTGAGAACTTCAGCTAATCATGACAAGAAGAGGAAAGGAAAACTCTAAAAGGATCGGTCTTCTCGAAGGTCGAACAACTCAGGACTAACTCACGGAATGAGACTTAGAACCATCTCTCGGGTTGAGACACGAGATACACATCAGGAGGGGTGGAAAGAAACGAATGACGAAGGTTCACTAGGTAGACAATAATTCCACACTTAAGAAGGTGGTAATCGATTGTTAACGTAGCGAGGAGTTGAATTGCCATGATACCACGACGAAACATCCTGGAGGAGGGTGATCGTAGGGTATTATCTTAAGTGGCAAAAAGAATTACCTTTGATTCAAAGATCATTGAAACTCTTTATACCAGCATAAGGCAATCACAAGCGATCATTTTAGAGGGGTTCGGTAGAATGGCATACTCGAACTTGGATGATGTGGATTACCTTGTTGAAGACAACGTAATGGATGAATTTTGCTTATCACCGGAAATGGAAGAGACCCGTGGTAGAATGGCACATTGGCGGTGCAAGCTGGGAACAAAATGCAAATGCTGGGAATGATTCTAGTAACTGGGGAAGAACCCAACAATAGAGAGTGAATTCACTGTTGGAGTGGTTATAGCATAACCGAGGAAATCTGGGGCAATCCCAGCTAGTGCCGATGATAAGACGTAGCGCTTGTGCGTGCTCTCAAGAACTTGAGCATTTCCACAATCATCAAGGTTTTATCAACAACCGCGTCAAGGGTGCTGACAACACGACATACTACCATGATGAATAGCGATGGACGATGCAGATGCGAAGGAGGATAACACTTTCTCAGATTTCACCTTAGCGAGGCCAAGCAAATAAAATCTGGATGATCGACCGAGAGACATTTAGCACTCCGCTTCTAATGTTCTCCTTGATGTGCTAGTATAACCCATTCATAGATATGGTTTGATATCTAAAACATCAAGTAAAAGGTCGGACTTCGGGAACACAAAAATCTATAGGGGCAACTAGGGAGTAAATCCTACGAAATCCCTAGGGGGGGGTGGCCAACTTCCTCAACCAAGATACTATAATAATAGGTCTACCGGATGGGTGTGTTGGCCACGACATCCACCTTACCGGTTATCGAGAGACCAATATTATAGTTCTTAGGGAAATGTTCCAACCATCATATCTGCCTGAGATTCAGCTCTGGTTGGTGTTAGGATATTCCAGGCTGATCGAGTCTTAGGAAGAAAAATGAAAGTTTGCAACACAAATCGACGAGATGACGTTGCGGGATTCTCGGGAGATGAACTACGATAGCAAGCTCCAAAACATGAGCTGGTTCTGCTACAAACATGTGAACACGTTGTCCCAGACAAGCATGACCACGTGGTAATCTTATAATAAAACACTACCGAGTTCAGGAGGGGGAACCATCAACGAGGGTATCGAAATTCTTTCATAAGTCCGGATTAGCTCTTATGAAGGAACTCCTTCTCCTTGAACAAATCAATCAGTGGCTTGGTGTGCTAGGGATACATATAGATTGAAGGTTGCAAGTCTTCAAACCACAGCATTCTTCGCACGTGTGCATGACTGATTTGGAATGATTCCAAAGAAAGCAACATTGACTTTCTCGAATCCACGGCGGCAACTTGCATCAGATGCACATGAATTAAAGGAAGTCACTACCCTCATCCGAACATATGCTTCATGAACTAGCATGGACAAATGCTTTCAAAAGTTTCCAACACTAGCTTAATGTTCAACAAAATCATGGAGGAGACAAGGATGTTGTCAATGGGCTCAACAACAATTCATCTAGGTTTCCTTTTAAAAGGAATTCCATAGTTAAGTGAACAAGTGGTAGCATTGGTCAGACCAGAGATGTAATGGTGTATGCTCGAGGAATCAACCACGAATAAGACAACATTACGAGCATCGTTGGTACTGATTTGATTTGATGATAGCCCACACTCAAATCAAAGGATTGATAAGACAATAGGTCCAGCAACTGATCACAAGGACCAATCGATGAAGATATCATCTTTCTCCAACACACACTACACAAGAATATCCCTTTGGAACGAACTAAGTCAGACAAGCTTTTATCTTCCAACTCTCCAAGTTGTTGTCTAGCTTAACCAACTAGCTCAGGGATATCTAACACCGATTCTTGGAGAGAAGGTGGTTCACAAGAAACCTACTTGATCACGAGCTCAACATAACAGTCAGGTGACAGCCTGGTGATACTTTCGAGAAGATATTCGAAAAATCACGAACCACCGGTATGTTACTAAGCTCGAGAACAATCTCGCTTTTGAGGGCAAGACGATATGATCAAATGAGTGAGGACTTGACAAGATCCTTACTCATCAATTGAAGGGTGCACCGAAATAAGGACTAGGTAGCATAATCAACCTCAGAATGATGATTCAATAACCAACACACTAGGAATGAAATTATTGTCCTTTAACTACCAAGCAACGAGGTTGCTGGGAGTATTGATTTCACACACCATGATTCATTTGTCGGCATTCCGGTGACAATAACACAGGAACCGAGGAATGAACAATGATGGCAAGAAGTATCACTGTACCAAGAGTTCATAGGATGGTGTGCAATTCCTATAACAATCTCGATATAAAATATGTAATACTCCAAGGTAGAGCAGAACAAAAGCTGGAGTAGCAATTTGATCTGCGGAATACAACTACTTTGACCCAATCCTAGATATGGATGAGATACTGGAGTTTGTTTCTCCAAGTCATTCCGAACTAGAACAGCTTGACGGACCACAAGAATAACGAGCATCGGTGAACACGAATGCACGACATCAACTTGATTATCAACTGATAGACGAGGGTCAGAAGACAACTAAAGAGGGACAACTCAAAGGAACATACGATTTTCTGAGTTGTGGATGCATGGTTTAGCATGTCGAACGAATTCCACATATTTCTTCCGGATAACCCATGCAGAAAGGTAGAACTGGCAGAGTCACAATGTAGAATCGAGAACCCATCGAGAGCACTCTGATTGTGATCTTTCGATCAGCGAGGAACATCTGCCATAAGCGGTTCATAGTATTTGGAAGAAAGGAATACCACGAACATTGAGGACTAATGCAAAGGTTACTAATATCCTGAAGGAACTAGCAAACACTATCAACATGAAGTAAGTAGAGTGAATCTCGGGTTCAAAGCCCAAGGAGTAGAATACCTACTACTAAATGGCATCATGGGATGCTTTCGATAATGACGGCCAGAATCATCACACTGGGAACACAATCATGGCTAAATTACTAGATGATCCCCTAAGACAACTAGGGTCATAATAATACCTCCAACATATATGTCAAGGCAATAGAATACCTCTACTCAACAACTAGTGTGATTGAGCTGACATAAAGGAACATCGAAACCAGAGGGAAAGGATTTTGCAAATGCATCAGACTATTTAGAAACCTGGGATGACTCGGACAGCATAACGGCTGTAAATGCTCAGAAAAGATTTGAGACATTCACAAAAATGGTGGCATAACCACTCAAAGGCACAATATCAAGGTTTCGAGATCAACAATTTAACATACGAAAGTAATAGGAACTGAAACGAGGCTTAAGTCCAACAATTCTATAGGTCTACGGATTGGTAACACGTGATCCTAATAGAAAGAAGAGATAGCCTAGTTCTTAATCCCCGCAGGAAAGATAAGATGACTCAGATCAGAAGGGCATGAGGTATAAGGAGTAAAAAGAGCCTTACGTTCCATCCCACAATCTATTCCCTTATATAACTAAAGAATTTCTAGACTCAACTTCGACCAGTTTGGCTTGGTAAACCTACAGGCAGTCAAGCTCTGATACCAACGCTGTCAGGACCCCGACTCGATGTCACATCGATCTAGCCGGTAACACCTCATATCACTTTGCGGCCTCACGCACGGTATCCCCACGGGTGTCGCCTTACCTTTGCCCGGGACCGTTTGCGCCTTTTGGCTCACGTATATGATAGTGTCGCTAGCATCCATATGATAAGGAGCCCGGGCTGACATGACTAGTCGTAAACCCAAAGTGGCACAGACTTACAGGGACAGGCATCCATGACCCAGCTTCGAACGTGTCGGTCATCAGCAAGTGGGTCCGGGCTGTAGCACTGGGCTAGCAGGACTCCGGTAAACCGGGCTGTAGCGGGCTAACAGGACTCCGGTACTCAAAGCGTGACATTTCCCCGAAGGGACAGACACAGGAACGAAGAAGGACACATGCCGGCCAGCCTAAGTGTTCCAGAGCAGTAGCAAGCTACCATGGCTCAGCGGTAACACTAGGAGACATTTCCCGGTAAGAGAGGCTACTAAAGATAAACAACTAGATAGTCAGATCCCACACATACCAAGCATTTCAATAACATACACACAATATGCTCGATATGTGCAATACAACATGGCGTCACAAAATGACTCTACGACTCAAGTAGTTTATTCAATAGGCTCCGAGGAGCGAGACATTACAAACATGGGTCTCACGACCCAACAATCAGAGCATACAAGTCAAAGCACAAGCGGAAGCTATCATGTCTGAGTACAGACATCTATGAATGAAAAGGGCTGAGAAGCCTGACTATCTATCAGATCCTGCCGAGGGCACAAGATCGTAGCTGAGGTATCAAGCTAAACGTCGAAGTCCACGTGGAACTACTAGTGAGACTGAAGTCTCTCTGCAAAACATAAAATAGGCAAACGTGAGTACAAATGTACCCAGCAAGACTTACATCAGATCTATCTACACATGCATCATTATCAACAAAGGGGTGGTGGGGTTTAACTGCAGCAAGCCAGCTTCGACTCGGTGGCTATCCTAAACTACGACTGCAAGCGACTCTTTTGAGGTGGCGCACACGAGTCCACATATTCACCATATCAATACCCTACTATGGATCCGCTCCCGTCTCCCTACGAGAACGCCATCCATAGCACTCACGCTTATCTTGCGTATTTTAGAGTATCCACTTTCACTTGTCTATGAACTATGCAAGGGGTCCAAGTTTCCATATCCGAGGAATCCGGCTATTCGAATAGATGATATTAACCCTGCAGGGGTGTACTTCTTCACACACGCTTTCGCCACTTACCGCCCTGTACACGTCATGTACCTCGGCAACCTTCAAGCGGAAGCCGGGCGAGGGAGTCGGCCACGACCTGACTAACCGAACAAGTCTCTAGTCCAGGTTTATCGCCTATTCAGGTTCCATCCGCAAGGAGATCCGGCCGGGGTGTCGCTTACGGCCCCAAACGATGTGTGCAGGGTTCCCAAGCCCACCAACCGGGTGCCACTTGGTACACCGTGCCACGGTGCCTAGTCTGTCCCAAGCCCACCTGTACCGGGTGCCACTTGGTAGACTACTAACACTACCTACAAACACCAGAAACTAGTTGCAACTCCTGGACAGAGATCAAGTTGATTAATAAGTCGAGAGAGCTTGGAGCGCCCGGAGCCCAATGTGTGGTAGTAACTGATCATGGATCACAAACACAGAACTCAGTTCCTGAGGACGGCTGCAATGAGACAACCCACCATGTACTCCTACATGGCCTCTCACCGCTACCTTTACCAAATCGTGTTCACACACTTAGCTCACACACAGTAGGACATGTTCACACGCCTCTGATTCATCCCCGATGAATCATACCTGACTCAACTCTAAGCAGTAGCAGGCATGACAAACAAGCATGAATGAGTAGGCACAACAGGGCTCAAACAACTCCTACTCATGCCAGTGGGTTTCATCTATTTACTGTGGCAATGACAGGTCATGCAAAGGATAAAGGGTTCAGCTACCGCAGCAAGTATCAAATATGTCGTTGTTGTCCTAATGCAGTAAAAGAGAGCAGGAGCGAGAGAGTGGGATTTTATCGGAATGAACAAGGGGGTTTTGCTTGCCTGGCACTTCTGAAGATAACATTGAGTCTTCATCAGTGTCAACGATCACATCATTGGTACAACGTCTACCGAGGGGGAACAGCACCGGCAAACACAGAAGAAACACGATCAATGCAATGCACAGTATGATGCATGCTATGACATGGCAATATGAATGTGTTTTGAGCTAATGCAACTAGCAGCATGATAAATGGAGTTGGTTTGAATACAAGATTCAAATTCAAACTCCATATGTGATTATTTAAATGCCCTTTATTTGATTTGTGCTAAACAGCACCTATAAGTTGCTCTAACATGCATGAAAATGGTACAGATGGATTCCTTGAATTTTTCTGATAATTTTTCATATATAATTTATTAAATTTGGAGTTACGGTTAATTTTCTATGATTTATTGAAGTTTTAGCTATTTTCTGAAATTATTAAATCATTTAAGATTATTTAAATTCCAGAAAATACTTATTGCGTCAGCCTGACATCATCATGACGTCAGCAGGTCAACAGGGCGCCTCCAGGTCAAACCTGACGTGTGGGGGCCACACGTCAGTGACACAGGAGCTAATCCCGGTCAAACCCAGCGCTGACTGGGGTTTGACCAGGGGTGGGGCCCGCTGTCAGTGGCCTAGTGGGTGATTAGCGGGGTAGTTAGTCCCTAATGACCGGCCACATCAGCTCCTGCCGGAGTTTCGCCGGCGGCGACCATTCCGCACGGCGGGGGAACGCCGGACTTGCGCTAGGGGCATCGGATCGACGCGCCAAGGGCACCAGGAGGTAGCCCGCGCCCGTGCGCATCTAGGGGAACCAATGGGAGGTGCGGGGGTGGCCGGGGTTCGCCGGAGGCGAGCTCGCGGCGGCGGCCGGAGCTCGGGCAATAGCGGAGATGGCGCTATGGTGCATGGGAGGAGGGGCTGGTGGGCGCTACGGCCTCCTGGGAGTTCTCTGAGCACAGCGGTGTGCTCGGATTCGAGCTGTGGTGGCTCTAGCCACGCCGGCGATGAGGCGCGGCGGCGGCGAGCTTCGGGCACGGCAGCGCTAGCGCTAGGGAGCGTGCAGAGCGACGGGAAAAAGGGGCGAACGACAGAGGAGCTCACAGCGGTTCCGCAGGGTTGGTCAGTGGGCTCGGGGATGTCCTGTCGGCGGCGAATCGAACGGCGGCGAGCTTCGGTGGCCGGCGATGGAACGGCGATGGTGGCGGCGTTGCGGGGCTTCCGGGGGGGCCGTGGGTCGGTGGGGAGGAAGGAGGGGGTCGAGGCGGAGCTCACAAGCACAGCGAGGGGTCGAGGGGGAGACGGTGGGTGCGGTGGTGCTCGTCGGTGGCGGCGGCCGCATTCGGTGAGCGAGAGGGAGAGGCGAACAGGGGGGGAAGAGGGGCAACGGGGAGAGGGGAGCGGTGCAGGGGGTGCGTGGCGTCGTCCGGGGCGTCGCTGGGGAGGCCAGGGAGGAAGCAGGAGGTGGCTAGGGGGGGGGGGAAGCAGGAGGTGGCCGGGGCAGCGTCGGCGAGCGCCACGCCTCGCCTCTGCTCGTCCTCCTGGCAGAGGAGGAAGAGGACAAAGGAGGAGGAGGTGGGCTGGGCCGGCTGGGGGAACTGGGCCGGCTCTGGTAAGCAGGTAAGTGGCCCAGGTGGGCTGCAGGTAATGTTTCTCTTCTTTCCCTTTTTTTTTGTTCTGTTTTCTAATTATTTGCTTTGTTTTGATTTAGCTTACAAACCAAATCATTTTATAAAATCCTGGAAATAATTATGGGTGCTTTCTGAATTATTCCAGTGACCCTTATCAATTTCCAACATTTATTTGAGCATTTAAATTATTTATAATATTTAAATGCCCAAAGTCAAATACAATATGATTTAATTCAGTGACCAAATATGCCCTGCAAAAATATAAACCATTTTTGGTAGATGCTTCCACCTCAAACCAGAAACGTTGAACATTTTTAGAGGACATTTTGAGTTCAATGAAAAGGGTTTTATTTTGACCCTAGTTGAATTCATTTGGTGTTAGGGCTTAGTCAATCCCCATCTCAGGTTTAAATGAAATTTAAACATGATGTAACACTCTAATGCATGCACTAGACATTGTCAGAACTAGGGATGTGACACATGTACTTCAAATAGTGAGGCCCAAGCTCAATGGCCCACTTGGCAACTCGTCCTGTGGCCTCCCTGTTCTACATGATGTCTCCCAAAGGGGCCGAACTTACCACAGTTATAGGGTGGCTTTGAAAGTACTGCTTTAACTTCCAGTTGGCCATGAACACCCCATAAACAAGCTTCTACCAATGCGGGTACCTTTGCTTGGATTCAGTGAGCACTTCACTAATGTAGTAAACCGGTCGTTGAACCGGATGCTCCTTACCGGCTTCCTTATGCTCCACCACGATGGCAACGCTGACGGCTCGTGAATTGGCAACCACATATAACAGCAAAGTCTCTTTGTCAACCGGAGCCGCGAGAACCGGCGGCTCAGACAATTGTCTCTTTAAGTCTTCGAAAGCAGCATCAGCGGCCTCACTCCAGACAAAAGTGTCAGTTTTCTTCATCATCTGATACAACGGGAGGGCCTTCTCACCGAGCCGACTTATGAACCGACTTAAGGCGGCAACACGACCCGCCAGTCGCTGAACATCATTGATGCACGCCGGTTTAGCCAGGGAGGTGATCGCCTTAATCTTCTCCGGGTTAGCTTCGATGCCTCTGTTGGACACCAGAAAGCCCAAAAGCTTGCCTGCGGGGACGCCAAACACACACTTGGCCGGGTTAAGCATCATCTTGTAAACCCGAAGATTATCAAAGGTCTCCTTTAAGTCAGATATCAAGGTCTCCTTTTCTCTGGACTTCACCACAATGTCATCCACGTCAGCATGAACATTACGCCCAATTTGATCGTGCAAACAGTTCTACACACACCACTGATAAGTCGCCTGGGCACTCTTGAGCCCAAACGGCATAGATACATAGCAGAAGGCTCCAAACGGAGTGATGAAAGCCGTCTTCTCCTGGTCCTTAACTGCCATCTTAATTTGATGATAACCAGAGTAAGCATCCAAAAAACTCAAACGCTCACAACCCGCTGTAGCGTCAATGATTTGATCAATACGGGGAAGAGCAAAAGGATCAGTCGGACAAGCCTTGTTCAAGTTCGTGTAGTCCACACACATCCGCCAGGTGCCGTTCTTTTTAAGAATAAGCACCGGGTTAGCCAACCACTCCGGGTGAAAAACTTCAATGATAAACCCGGCTGCTAAGAGCCGGGCGACTTCTTCCCCAATAGCTTTCCGTCGCTCTTCGTTAAAACGGCGAAGAAACTGCCTGACCGGCTTATACTTTGGATCAATATTGAGAGTGTGCTCAGCGAGTTCCCTCGATACACCCGGCATGTCAGAAGGTTTCCATGCAAAGATGTCCCGGTTCTCACGGATGAACTCGATGAGCGCGCTTTCCTATTTGGGATCCAAGTTGCTGCTGATGCTGAACTGTTTAGAAGAATCACCCGGGGTAAAATCAACAAGCTTTGTCTCAGCTGCCGACTTAAACTTCAACGCCGGGTCGTTCTCTGTAGTTGGCTTCTTCAGGGATGTCATATCCGCCGGGTCAACACTATCTTGATAAAATTTGAGCTCTTCGGCTGCACAGGCCGACTCAGCATAAGCCGCGTCACCTTCTTCACACTCCAGTGCTACCTTACGACTGCCATGTACAGTGATGGTGCCCTTGTGACCCGGCATCTTGAGCTGCAAATAAACATAACATGGCCGGGCCATAAACTTAGCATAAGCCGGCCGCCCAAACAGAGCATGGTATGGGCTCCTGATTTTGACCACCTCAAACGTCAACTTCTCAGCTCTGGAGTCATGTTCATCTTCAAAGGCCACCTCCAGCTCAATCCTGCCAACTGGGTAAGCCGACTTACCAGGGACAACTCCATGGAAAACAGTGTTGGATGTTCTCAGATTTTTATCAGTTAATCCCATGCGTCGAAAGGTCTCATAGTAGAGGATGTTGATGCTACTACCCCCGTCCATGAGCACCTTAGTGAACTTATACCCACCAACTTGAGGTGCCACTACCAAGGCCAACTGACCCGGGTTATCGACCCGCGGAGGATGATCTACCCTGCTCCATATGATGGGCTGCTCTGACCACCTCAAATAACAAGGGATTGCCGGCTCAACAGAATTGACGGCCCTCTTATGCACCTTCTGGTCACGTTTGCATAAGCTAGTGGTAAATACGTGATATTGCCCACTACTCAATTGCTCCGGGTTGCTCTGATAACCCGACTGCTGCTGCTGCTGCTCCCCTTGACCAGACTACTGTTGGTTATAGCCCCCTCCTTGACGTCCCTGAAAGCCGGATCCTGAGCCGCCACCTGGGCCATGAAAACCGCCAGCTCCTGAACCACCACCAGACCCATTATGGCCATCATAGGTGTTGGAATTCTTAAATGCCTTCATGATTGCGCAATCCTTCCACAGGTGCGTGGCAGGCCGCTCCCTGGTGCCGTGTCTCGGGCAGGGCTCATTGAGTAGCTGTTCAAGAGATGAGCCTGACCCGTCGAATCGAGGCGGTTTACCCTTACGTCTCAGATTGTTACCCTGTGCGTTGGCATTGGCTACGAACTCCGGGTTACCGTCCGCCTTACGCTTACTACCGTTTTGATTCGCCGGGTTATGCTGTTGACCCTTTCCATTGCCGTTCCTTCTTCCCTTCCCTGTCTTCTCATCGTCAGACGCGGGATCCTTGGTACTATCAGAATCGGCATATTTGACTAAAGCCGCCATCAATGTACCCATATCCTTGCAGTCATGTTTAAGGCGCCCCAGCTTCTGCCTCAGCGGCTCAAAGCTACAATTCTTCTCCAACATAAGCACTGCAGAGCCGGCATCCATATTGTCAGATGAATGAATTATCTCCTTAACCCGGCGCACCCAATGGGTGGTGGACTCGCCCTCCCCCTGCTTACAATTGGTTAAGTCCACAATTGACATGGATTTCTTGCAGGTATCCTTGAAGTTCTGAATGAACCGAGCCTTCAAATCTTCCCATGAGCTAATGGAATTGGGTGGCAACCCCTTCAGCCAAGATCGGGTTGTTCCATCTAACATCATGGTGAAATATTTAGCCATCGCCGCGTCACTGACCTCTAGCAGCTCCATGGCCATCTCCTAACTCTCGATCCACGCCCCAGGCTGTAAGTCGGCCGTATAATTTGGTATTTTTCGAGGTCCCTTGAAGTCCTTGGGCAAACGCACATTGCGCAGAGCCGGTACTAGGCAAGGAACACCGCCGGTTCTAGTGGCTACCCCCGCCTCAACGGACGTCATCGGATACTCCAGGTAATCCTGATAAGCCGCTGCCTGAGCCGCTCGTTCGTTCTCCTGACGTATTCGATCTTGCACCGGGTGATAGCCACCGGGCTAGTTATGGCGTTGGGCGTTGCTTGACAAAGCTTCATACTCCATGTGCCTGCTGTAACCCGGGCTCCGGTTCTGGCGGGGTAGCGCTAACCAAGGCGGGGGAGTTGAATGGATTCTGTCCCGGCTATAAGAATAGGTCTCCTGCTGAGCCAAGGCTGTCTGAAGAAGTTCTCTGACTCTCCGGGTCTCCACTGCTGCCGGGTCATCACCGTCCATAGGAAGAGCCGCCAATCGTGTGGAAGCTGCAATTAAATTCTCCACAGGGTTGGAAAAGTGACCCGGAGGGATTGGCACATAACGCGGCGGTGGCATGCTCACGTGAGGCGGCACCGTCTCCCAGGGCTGAGTCGGCCCTCCTGTTCCGGCTGTCATAAGCTGATTGGTCTCTGGCGGGTTACTTGGGCCGGCTCCGGGTGTCGCAAAAAGAACCCGATGATTGTAATTCAGAGGCAAACGGGATTGAGTTCTGATGTCTCCTCCTCATCACCTCATTAGACGCGTTTAGGCTCATCGTGAGCTGATAAGCTTCTGACTGCAAGCGCTGCGCCCGGGCGTCGGGAGCCGTCCGCTCTGTAGCTAGCCTAGTATCCTCAGCTGCCAAGGCCTCCTTGGCCTGAGCTATCTCCTCACGCACCTGTGCTACCGCTGTGTCATGCTCATCTTTATCTGCAGGAATACCTATGGCAGTTAACAGGTCCGTGAGCTTGTCCATAAGGTCTATTAGCACCTGAGCCGGCGGGCGCACGGGGCCGCCTGCCCCGGCTGCTCCTAAATCGGACGTTACCGCTGCAGCAGCTGTAGAGTTTGAGCCGGGCTGAGTCCCAGCCATGAAGATTCCGGCCCACCTTGGTGGCTCAAAGGGGTCCGGAATACTTATGCCATCGGAACAGCCCCCGAGCACGTCGTCTTGCACTTGGTACAACGAATCTGTTGAACCGGCGGATGAATCATCCTCCGAGAGGACGGCCGTCTCACCCTTATCTTCAGATCCTTCAGAAAATTCTTCTCCGTGGACGCAGCCCACGAAGGCACACCTCATGACCGTCTGAGTCCGGGTCTTCCTCGCATGCTGAGCCGTCTCGACGCAGTCGGTGCTGTTGTCCAGCTCAGGGCCAGGCTCACCGATCCGGCCGATGAAGACGTGGATTCTGCCGAAGGGGACCCGGTATCCGTACTCAATTGAGCCGGCGTCGGGACCCTAGCCTTCGTCGTCCATGTAGATCTAGCCGCGACGACTCTTGGTCATCCGGCCCACGTCGTATCCCTTGAGCCCTTCGAAGTTGCCCTTCAAGAACTCAAATCCACCGTGCGCTGGCCCCACGGTGGGCGCCAACTGTCGTGGAATAGTCACGTCAGATGTCCTCGTGAAAGGACTTAGTTGTGGAGCCATCGCAACTAGGAAGCTTGAAGGGTTAAATCGGGACAAGGGACACGAGAGAGTTTATACTAGTTCGGCCCCTTACGGTGAAGGTAAGGCCTACGTCTAGTTGGGTTGGTATTGATGTTTCGATGACCAGGGAGCGAGATACGCTATGCCTGGTTCTCGATGAGTTGTTTCTTGCCCTAAGCCGCCAGCAGGTCGTCCCCTTATATACACGGGTTGACACCCTGCGGCTTACAGAGTCCCGGCCGGCTTATAAACAGTGTCCGGCTTGGTGACTGATTAAATCTACCTTATGTTACAAGTCATGCCATCATGGCGGTTTACTACAACGGGCCTTAAGCCGCCTGTGGGCCTTAAGCCTTTTATTGAACCGCCATCTTCATGCTTAGTCTTGGGCTTCCTCTGATGAGTCCTCTTTGCATAACCCGCCCCTCCTGGGCGGCTTACACAAATAGTCATATCCCTAACAGCTACGCCAAAGAATCTTCTGAGTTCGAGGGTTGGGGATAAAGTCGGGGCTGCCCCTCGTCTCTGTAAGGGAGATCTCCTGGACCAGATCCGGGCCATTGACCAGGCATCCGATGCTTCCGGCCTTACCCCTAAAGAGTGGCTTCAACGCTACACCCTTGAGGCATCTCTTATGGAGGTTTTCAAGGGCGAGGAGTTATTCTGGTAGCAGTGAAGCCTTTAGAATTTGCTTTTGAGTGGTGACGCTAACACAACCTATTTCTCAGAGAAGGTGGATGTGCTCCATCATGTACATGTGTGCTGACGATGGCCTCATAGAGGAGGCTAGGGACATCTCTACCCACATTTATTCCTTCTATAAGGAGCTCTTCTCGGTAGAACCCCGGTCCGGGGTTGCATTGACCTTGGACCGCCTGGCATGCATATGCCTTGGTCTTGACCACTGAGAATGTGGATCTCGCCCTTCCATTCTTGGCCGAGGATGTGGGCCAGGTTATCATGGAGATGAAGGCCAATTTTGCTCCTGGCCCAAATGGCTTTCATGTCACCTTCTCCAAGAAATTTGGGAACTATATCAAGTTGGTGATCATGTTGATGTTCCAAGAATTTTACACAGCACACTGATAACCCACAAGCATAGAGGATCGCAACAATTTTCGAGGGTAGAGTATTCAACCCAATTTATAGATTCGACACAAGGGGAGCCAAAGAATATTTGTAAGTATTAGCGGTTGAGTTGTCAAGTCAACCACACCTGGAGATTAAATATCTGTAGTAAAGTGATCAGTAGCATAGTAGTATGATAGTTTTGATAGCAGTAGTGACGGTAACAATAGTAACAACACTTTTGTAGCAATTGTAACAGTAGTAGTAACATTAGTAACTTAGAAAGAACAATATGTGAAAAACTCATATGCACTAAATCAATGATATCGTTGGATAATATTCATCATATAATAGTTATAACCTAGGGCGACACAAAATTAGCTCCAGTTTGTCGATGTAATGTAGACATGTATTCCGTAAATAGTCATACGTGCTTACGGAAAATAAACATGCATGACATCTTTTGTCCTACCCTCCCATGGCAGCGGGGTCCATAAGGAAACTATGGGATATTAAGCCCTCCTTTTAATAGAGAACCGGATCAAAGCATTAACACATAATGAATACATGAACTCCTCAAACTACGGTAATCACCGGAAAGAATCCCAATTGTTGTCACCTTGGGGTATGCGGATCCTAACACGTAGTAGGTGCATATGACTTGCAAGATCAGATCAAGAACATAGATATAATGGTGAAAACATAAACGGTTCAGATCTGAAATCATGGCACTCGGGCCCTAGTGACAAGCATTAAGCATAACAAAGTCATAGCAACATCAATCTTAGAACATAGTGGATACTAGGGATCAAGCCCTAACAAAACTAACTCGATTACATGATGAATGTCATCCAACCTCTCACCGACCAGCAAGCCTATGAAGGAATTACTCACTCCCGGTGGTGAGCATCACAGAATTGGTGATGGAGGATGGTTGATGATGATGAAGGCAGAAGATCCCTCTCTCCGGAGCCCCGAACAGACTCCAGATCTGGCCTCCCAATGAAGAACAGGAGGTGGCGACGGTTCCGTATCGTAAAATGTGATGAAACTCCCTCTCCTATTTTTCTTTCCAAAAATAGGATTTTATAGAGCCAGAGTAAAGGTCAGCGAAGCCTTGTGGGCCCCACAAGACACCAGGGCGCGCCAGGAGGGGGGCGCACCCTGGTGCCTGGTGGGCAGCTGGGGCACCCCCTCCAGTGGGTCCTGGTTTTAGTATTTTTTATTTATTCCAAAATAATTCTCCAAAAAGTTTTGTCCAATTCCGAGAACTTTTATTTCTGCACAAAAAACAACACCATGGCGGTTCTGCTGAAAACAACGTCAGTCTGAGTTAATTTCATTCAAATCATGCAAATTAGAGTCCAAAACAAGAGCAAAAGTGTTTGGAAAAGTAAATACGACAGAGATGTATCACACACGTTGATATGTCTCACTTAAACTTTGTCGTGATAACCCTTATCCCCAAGATAGTAGGGGGCACGAATATCATGCACTTTAGACTGGTCATGGTAATCAATGTCATCCAACAGAATAAATGTGTGATCGAGAGGAGAGATGATAGTGAGGGGATATATACCTAAGGTGGAGCTCTGGGCAGTAATGGTCGTTGGCAGTGCTTGGAAGCGGGTGAATGTAGGGTGGAGATGGGGACGGAGGCAAGGGAATATGTGGCGAAAAAAGATGGGTTGCGCTTGCCATACGAAATCAATGAGGACATTCTCCCAAGTGGTGGCGATGGCAGCTAAAAGGAGGGCTCAGACAAAACCTAGCCCCTTCTTTTCATGTTTGACGAGAAGAGCGGGTATCCTAGCTCATTGTTGCTCAGGAGAGAAAATGAATGAACCCGTATGACTAGTGGGCTGGTGGGTAAATTTTGCAAAGCCTTTGCACTCGCAGAGGTGAAAACTAGATCGGGCGACCATAGAAATACACAAGGAGGAAGTCATTGCTTCTTGATATGTCTCCAACATATCTATAATTTTTGCATGTTTCATGTCATATTTCCACCATTTATGCAAAGTTTTTGTAATTTACTTGGACTAACCTATTAATAAAGTGTCTAATGCTAGTTCATGTTTATCGATGTTTATGTTTTCATGGAAATTAGGTATTTTAAACTTTCGGGAACAATAGAGAAAAAAAGGTTGATATATGCACCGAGGAGCATCCATGGGACCTAGGTTTGGGCTAGGAGGGCCCCCAAGGTGCATAGATTGGGCTAGGAGGGCCTACATGGACGACATCAACCTAGAGCCAGAACATCGGTGGAGCACATCTAAACACCACCATCCACCTCCTCAAGACCGTGGTTGGTGCAACGCGCAAGGTAGCTACAAGGTCATGTATGTAGATGAGCACAAGCATGGCCAGACCTCCCTGCTCGCAGAACAGCCAAAAAATTGCGCCAAATTGGCCGGTTGCCCCTCCCCGAGGGAAAACCGAGGTGCAGTGGTGCACACGGCTCCAATACGAGGCCATCTTGCACCCCGAAGGTCCGCACATGGTCCATCAGTGGATCGACCTGCAACCGGATGTGCGGAAGACCATTAATAGTTTGTGCTTTGACTATTAATCGGTGTAAGGATTGATAGCATCGTAGCAATATCCACCCACACGCCTACGTTTTCCATCACTGATTCCTTTATTCAAAAATATTTGATACTAGGCAACTGGTAGGTATTTTTTGCTTTGTGTTACTTTGCTCTGTGTTAATTGTTGCAATCTACACCACTCAATCAACCTGCTACTTAGGAAAGTGAACATTAAAAGTGCATAGATAGTTGTGTGAGTGACACATAACTTGAAAGAATCAGAATCCTACCTTTAGCTCGTACGGGGTATCAACAATCATATACTTCTGCCTCCATTTCGGAAAATCCTACGACTACTCCCTGCAATTGGTGATTCACTTCCCTACAATCTATGATGGAAGTTCCCCTATTGTTTAGCTTCATTTGTTTTACAACTAAAGTTGGTTCTAAATGCGGGTCGTGGCCCGATAGGTTTACCTCCATGAGGGAAGAAAAACTATGCTCACCAACTAGTGCCTATTTAGTATTCCAATGTATATGATGGAGATGTACATCCTTCCTGAGGGAGTACATGGCTCCTTTGGCAAGGATCTATCGTGCTTTGTCAGGTGCGTGCTCATGAGCACTCGCAACACCAAGGGGAGGAGACTGCTCTCTTTTTTGGTTCATGATGACCCACAAGTGTAGGGTATCAATCATAGTCCTTTCCATAAGTAAGAGTGTCGAACCCAATGAGGAGTAGAAGGAATTGATAAATGATTTTTAGTAAGGTATATTCTCTACAAGTGTTGTAAGATAGTTTTGATAGATAATTTGATAGCAATATAATTGATAGCGAGTAACAAGTAACCAGAGTAACAAGGTCCAACAAGGTGGCCCAATCCTTAATGTTGCTAAGGACAAGACGTCAGAACTTCTTATAGTGATTAAAACGCTATTGAGGACACATGGGAATTTCATCTAGTTACTTTCACCAGGATTCATCGACTTACATTCATTGCCTTGATAAGTTGTTATGTGGGTGGACTGGAGCCAAGGTGTTGTTCTTATTTCAACAAAAAACCTACTTATGATTATCCCTACCATGCAAGCATAAGCAAATACAAGACAATTAATTAAGATAAACCTAACCATAGCATGAAACATATGATCAAACAACCCCTTAAGAAACAATTCATAAATTGGGGTTTAGGCTTCAGTCACTCCCACAATCCATCATCTACAAACTGATTCCACAATGTCTTCCCCTAGGCCAAAATATTGTGAAGTGTCATGTAGTCAACTTTCACACGACACCACTAGAGGAAGAACAACATAATATATCAATAAAACACTGAATGGTGATCAACTTCACATGATTAGGAATAACAAGACTTCTCCCATGTCCTCAAGAATAAATAGAATTACTCACAAATCATAATTGTGTTTGTGATCATATGCTATAAATATGTGTTGAAAAATCTGGACACTTAACAATCTAGTGGAAGTCTTGTTATAGTAATCATGATCATAATAGTGTCCACCAAGTAAACCAACTAGCATCAACTACAAGATGTAATCAACACTACTACTAGCACCCCCAGGTACCAATCCAGGGTTGGATGCAAAGATTGACCACAAGAGATGAACTGGGGTTTGGAGATGAGATGGTGTTGGTGAAGATGTTGATGGAGATGAGGCCTCCCACGATGAGAGGAACATTGGTGATGACGATGGCTTTGATTTCCCCCCTCCTAGAGGGAAGTATCTGATATGTCTCCGTCATATCTACTTTTCCTAATGCTTTTCCTCTTGTTTTGGACTCTAATTTTCATGGTTTGAATGAAACTAACCCGAACTGATGTTGTTTTCACCCAAGCATTTCAAAAGCATACACACAATATGCTTTATATATGCAAATACAACATGGCATCACAACAAAACTCTACGAATCAAAGTATTTATTCAGTAGGCTCCGAGGAGCCCAATATTACAAACATGGGTCTCATGGCCCAACATACAGAGCATACAAGCAACGGAAACATATCATGTCTGAGTATAGACACCTACAAATGAAAAGGGCTAAGAAGCCTGACTATCTACAAGACCCTTCCAAGGGTACAAGATCCTAGCTGAGGTAACAAGCTAAACGTTGAAGTCCACGCGGAACTACTAGTGAGACTGAAGTCTCTCTGCAAAAACATAAATTAAGCAAACGTGAGTACAAATGTAGCCAAGCAAGACTTACATCAGAACTAGCTACATATGCATCAGTATCAACAAAGGGGGGTGGTGGAGTTTAACTGCAGCAAGCCATCTTTGACTCAGTGGCTATCCTGAACTACGTCTGCAAGTAACTCTTTTGAGGTGGCACACACAAGTCCACATATTCACCAAATCAATACACCACTATGGATCTTCTCCCACCTCCCTACGAGAAGGCCATCCACAGCACTCATGCTTATCTTGCGCATTTTAGAGTATCCACTTTCACTTGTCTATGAACTGAATAAGCAACCCAGTAGTCCTTTACCGTGGACGCGGCTATTCGAATAGATCATGTTAACCCTGCAGGGGTGTACTTCTTCACACACGCTGTCGCCACTTACCGCCATGTACACGTCATGTATCTCGACAACCTTCAAGCGGAAGCCTGGCATGGGTGTCGGCCACGACCTGACTAACCACACAAGTCCCTAGTCCAGGTTTATCGCCTATTCAGGTTCCATCCGCAGGGAGTCCGGCTGAGGTTTCCACTATGGCCCGAACGATGTGTGTAGGGTTCCCGAGGCACCAAACGGGTGACTCGGTACATCGGTCCACTTGCCTACCGCATCATAGCCCACCCCTCCGGTCAGCGCTACGCACGGCCTCCAGCATACTACAAACACCAGAAACTACTTGCATCTCTTGGACAGAGGACAAGGGCGGTTAATAAGTCAAGATGGTCCATTGGTTTCGGGCCCAACGCGTGGTAGTAGCTGTTCTTGGATCACACACAGAACTCAGTTCCTAAGGACGGTTTCAATGAGACAACCCACCATGTTCTCCTACATGGCCTCTCACCGCTACCTTTACCAAATCGTGTTCACATAGTTAGCTCTCAATAGTAGGACATGTTCACACCATTCCAATTTATCCCCGATGAATCAGACCTGACTCAACTCTAAGCAGTAGCAGGCATGACAAGAAAGCATGAATGAGTAGGCACATTGAAAGAACATGCGGTGCCCCCATGTTTGGTTTTGATAATTGATGACAATCTCTATGGACTAATGGTTGCCTTGAGTTATATTTAAAGGTTTTGTCCATAGGCTTTTCTTGAAGTCCATGTGTTGGTTTCAAGGAGTTTATGAGTTGACCAAGGTGCTATTAAGGAATTATCCAAAGATTGGTCATGTGAGTGTTGAGCTTATTGCAAGCATGTCTTGAAGAAGAAGATTGTGTGATCATTCATGTTTACCTTCAAGACATCATCCAAATGAAGAGAGTTGGAAAGATTCAAGGTTGATCAAGACTAAGTCAAGAGTGAATCAAGTTGATTAACTCACAGAGCGTAGAAGATGTACCGAGAGGGATCAAGTGATCCCATGGTATGGTAAGCATTGTCCATTGCACTTTATGTACTAGCCCATGGTCTATGTGAGAGTTCTTTGTGGGGTTAGGTACATGTCCATGGGCTTGCGTCAAGAGGAGATATCATACAACCCAGGGAAAGGATAACATCAAGTGGTGATCGTCATCAAGATTGCCGTGTGCAAGTTTAAGTGGAGCATCACGAATAGATCAAATACTTGAAGCTTGCCATCCATTTTGGTGTCAATGGACTTGTCAAGATGTGCCGAAGAGTGGCTCACCCATAGTGGAGTATGGGGGAGCAATCATCTAGTCTTCATCGACCCAACGCGATCAAGAAAGGTGGTCCATCTTGAGGAGGACAAGTTCGTCATCATCTAGCTCAAGTGGACCTTGTGCAAGGCAAAGGTTTGCCCTTGATAGGTTTTCTATTTTACCGGTCTCATGGTGGTAGTTGGGAGACCGGGTTTTAGGATCGATTGCCGTACTATCAAGAGGGACTCTCGATGAGTAGCTTTATCATATCATGAGTAGAGAGCTCAAACCATTGCATCCTTGAATCTTCTTTCTTAGTTCTTGTTTGGTTCTCTTTGTGAGTTTTGGAGCTTATGGTCATCTTGATGACAAGCTCGAGTTCATCAAAAACGGAGTTCACATGCATCTTCTATGATGTTTTCGATGTTGGAGGTTCTGCCGGTTCTTCTCCATTGGAGGTTTCTCTCCTCTTTTTGGTAGGCATACCTCCCCTGCCTCTTCTTACTATATCCAATCACTGTTTTGATGCTACTCGTTGTCTTGTTTCCAACAAGCTTGAGTTTGCTAAATTCAGAGCTCTCATGAAGAAGTTATGGCAGTTTTGGGTTTTCTCCCTGCGGTAGTACCGTGGTCGGTAGCGGTAGTACCGCTCGTCATACGGTAGTACCGCTCCATTACCGCTCTACTACTACCGCCTTGGTTTTGGGTCTTGCTCTTTTCGTGTTGGGTTCAGCAGTAGTTGCACGGCAGTAAGGCACGACAGTTCCGCCTATAAGCGGTAGTACCGCCCCGATTGAGCGGTAGTACCGCCTATAAGCGGTAGTACCGCTCTGGTCGAGCGGTAGTACCGCTACTGCATTACTGCTGCCATTCTCTACTCTGCCCTGCCTTCTTTGGTCCCGTGTTCTGCTCCTCTATCGGTAGTACCGCTGGGGTGAGTGGTAGTACCGCTTATAAGCGGTAATACCGCCCCAAGGTTCATGTTTTGTTGATCCTTTTCCCTGCTTCTTCCGCCCGAGCGGTGGTACCTCTCGTGGAGCGGTAGTACAGCTCGTGTGCGGGCTGAGCACATAACGGTTGGATTTTTCCCCTCCTATAAAAGGGGGTCTTCTTCCCCAATGAACATTATCCTTTGAGCTCGTGTTCTTCCCCCATTGTTGACCTTCTTTGAGCTTGCTAACTCTCAATCCCTCCATGGATTCTTGCTAGTTTTTGAGGGAAAAGAGAGAGGAGATCTAGATCCACATTTCCACCAATTACTTTCTCCTCTATGTGAGGGGAACCCATTGGATCTAGATCTTGGAGTTCTTGGTGTTCTCCTTCTTGTTCTTCCTTTCATCTTCCTCCCTAGCATTAGTTGCTTCGGTGGGATTTGAGAGAGAGGGACTTGGGCACTCCGTGTGCCCTTGAAATTGCATTTGGTGCATCGGTTTGAGTTCTCCACGTGATACGTGGAAGTTACAAGTTGAGAAGCTTATTACTCTTGGGTGCTTGGTACCCTTGAGCTTGTTACTCTTGGGTGTTTGGACACCCTAGAGCTTGTTCCTCTTGTGTGGCTTGGCGCCCTAGACGGTTGGTGTTGTTTGGAGCTCAACCACTTTGGTGTAAAGCTGCGAGCAAGCATCGGGGTCTCCAATTAGGTTGTGGAGATCGCCCCGAGCAATTTGACGGGTACCGGTGACCGCCCCCAAGGGTTGCCAAAGTGTACGGGTTCGGTGACCGCCCCCAAGGGTCGCCATTTGTACGGTTTCGGTGACCGCCCTCAAGGGTCCCTTAGTGGAATCACGACATCTTGCATTGTGCGAGGGCATGAGGAGATTACGGTGGCCCTAGTGGCTTCTTGGCGAGCATTGTGCCTCCACACCGCTCCAAACGGAGATTAGCATCTGCAAGGGTGTGAACTTCGGGATACATCATCGTCTCCGCGTGCCTCGGTTATCTCTTACCCGAGCCCTTTACTTATGCACTTTACTTTGTGATAGCCATATTGTTCTTTGTCATATATCTTGCTATCACATAGTTGCTTATCTTGCTTAGCATAAGTTGTTGGTGCACATAGGTGAGCCTAGTTGTTTTAGGTTTTGTGCTTGACAAATTAACCGCTAGGATTATTCCACATTTGTTCAAGCCTAAACCATAATTATTTTAAATCACATATTCACCCCCCTCTAGGTGACATCCTCGATCTTTCACACATCATGGCTCAAACAACTCCTACTCATGCTAGTGGGTTTCAACTATTTATTGTGGCAAAGATAGGTCATGCAGAGGAAAGGGGTTCAACTACCGCAACATGTAACATTTGAATCGTTGTTGTCCTAATGTAGTAAAAGAGAGCAAGAGCGAGAGAGTGGGATTGTATCGGAATGAACAAGGGGTTTTTGCTTGCCTGGCACTTTTGAAGATAGTATAGCTCTTCATCGATGTCATCGAACTCATCACCGGAACACATCTACTGAGGGGGAATAATTACCGGCAACAGAGAGGAAACACAATCAATGTAGTGCAACAATATGATGTATGAATGTGACATGACATATGTTGTGACTTGAGCTAATGTAGCTAGCAACGATTTAAATGGAGTTGGTTTGAACCTAAGGTTCGAAACTAAACTCCACATGCGAGGGTTTAAATGCCCTTTATATGATTTGTCCTAAACAACAGCCATAAGTTGTTCTAACATGCATGGAAATGGTACAGATGGATAAAATGGATTTTTCTTACAATTTTCATCTGTAAATTATTTCATTTGGAGTTACGGTTGATTTTATATGAATTTTTGAAGTTTAAACTAATTTTGGGAATTTCTTGGTTTATTTTAAATCCAAAAAATGTATTACTGCATCACCACTACGTCACTGTGACGTCAGCATTGACCAAAGTCAAATCTGACTGGTGGGGCCTGCCTGTCATCGACTCAGGGGGTTAACATGGGTTATTTAACTTTAACCGTGTCACTATCAGCATGGGTCCCACATGTCATTAACCAGGGGTTGATTAATTGGGTGATTAGCACCTAAGCTAATCCTGCCACGTCAGCTAACCCGGCGACTAACCGCCGGAGTAAGCAGAGCGTGTCGACGTTCACCGTTCCGGCGATTCCGACGACAGAAGCAAGCGGGGCTGGGCTCTATGCGCTCAGCGCGACACGACGTGTCGAGTGGTGGCAGTGGTAGGTGTGGAGGTGGGCCGTAGCAGCGGCGATAGCGAGCTCAGGTGGCAGTGGTGCTCGGGCTAGCTCGTGCGCGGGGCTGCAGCTTGTAGGCGAGCGAACTGGGTAGCTGGGCGGCATCTAAGTTGCTCGAGGAGCCAGATGGACAGAGGCACATGTCAGGGGGGGGGGGGGCTCGGCAACAACGACCTCGTCGGTCATGGCGGCGGCGAGCTCATGGCCATGGCGGAAGGGCATGCTAAGGAACGAACACGAGCTATTGGAAAGAAGTGGGAGGAAGAGGAGCAGAGAGAGAGGATAGAGGTCAAGGGGGTCGAGGGCATCTCAGCAGCGCAAAGACAAGGCCTCGGGAGGGCCAGGCAGGCAGCTGCGTGCCGGCACGCGCGGGCGCCGTGCTCAGCCTTTCCTCTGCCAGTAGTCATAAGTTGAAGAAGACCACGGTGCCCCTGGTGGGCTGGGCCGGGTGGCTATAGTACTGGGCTGGCCGACTGGGCTGGCCAGGTAAGTTGGCCCAGGTTGTCTCTTCTGCCTTTTTTTATTTCTCTTCTGTTTTCTATTTTTTTTGTTCCTTTGCCAAATTGAAAACAATTTCAAAACAGTGTCAACACCCTCTGAATAATTCTATGTTGCTGAATGGACTGTTCCAAATGCACATAAAATGTTTGAGGGTATTTGAAAATATATTCTATACTTATTATGAATATAATTCCAAATGCAAATAAAATAATGATTTAAATTCAGTGCCCAAAATATTCCTCAAAAATGTTCATTATTTTTGGTTGGGCTCAAAACCTTTGCCAAAATATAACCAACATTATTTAGTCCATTTTGGAAACATTGAATGCATTTTCAGGGTTCTTGCCCTTTACTTAATATTTTCTAAGGCTTTGAAAATTCCCTCAATTTAAATTCCTTGAATTTAAACATGATGCAACAACCAAGCTAGTCTAAGTGCATGGTAAATCTAGGGATGTGACAAATCACCCCCACTAAACAAGAATGTCATCCCGAGATTCAAGACATAGGGTAAGAAGACAGAGGGGACACAAAGCTAACACGATCTCGAAGATGTTGATTCCTTGCAACATCTTGTTCTTGACGTCTTTGCTTTCGATATCTTCATCCAACACGATGTCGACAGAAAGAAACTCTACAGGAATCGATCTGCTCAAAGATCGAGCAACTTAGGCTCAATTCATGGAGTGAGACATGGGAACATCTCTAGAATTGAGACATAAATCACACATGAGGTGCAATGGAAAGAAGTAGACGACAAGGGTTCAATTGGGTAGGCAAAAATTCCCCAGTTAAGAAGGTGGTGAATGGTTGTCAACGTAGCGAGGAGTTGATTGCCCTTCATAACAAATGGGGCACCTTAGAGGAGGTGACTTGTGGAATTATTCCCTTAAGTGGCAAAAGAATTACTTTTGATATTTAGATCATTGAAACTCTTTATACCAGCCTAAGGCAAATCACAATCGATCATTTGAAGGAGTCCAAAAGTATGACATACTCGGACTAGAATGGATGATGTGGACTACCTTGTTGAAGACAACGCAATGGATGATTTTTGCTTATCATTAGAAATGGATGGGACCCATGGTAGGACCACTTTTGAAGATGATCATGGACATCAATTACTGAGAAGGTAGACCATAGTAAAATTGCACTATGCCGGGTGCAAGCTGGGAAGAAAATGCAAATGCTGGGAATGATTATAGTAATTGGGAAAAAAACTCAACAGTAGAGAGTGATTCCACTGTTCGAATGGTTATAGCATAATCGAAGAAACTGAGAGCAAATCCCAATTACCGCCGATGATAAAATTTAAACCTAGTGCTTCCACGTGCTCTCAAGAACTTGAGTACTTCCATATTCATCAAGGTTTGCCAACATCTGTGCCGAGATCTTGGTGACAGCTCGTACTACCATGATGAATATTGGTGGAGGATGTAGATGCAAAGGAAGATAACACCTTCTTAGATTTCACCTTAGCGAGACCAAGGAAACAAAATCTGGATGATCGACCGAGAGACATTTAGCACTCCGCTTCTAATGTTCTCCTTGATGTGCTAGCGTAACCCATTTATAGATAAGGTTTAGTTTCTAGAACATCTAGTAAAAGGTCGGATTTCGGGAGCACAAGATTCCATAAGGAACAACTACTGGAGTAAATCCTATGAAATCCTTATGGGGAGGTGGCCAACTTCCTCAATCAAGATACTACAATAATAGGTCTTCCGGCTGCGTGGGTTGTCCACGACATCCACTTTACCGGGTTACAGAGAGACCAATATCATAGTTCTTGGAAAACGTTCCAACCATCATATCTGCCTAAGATTCAGATCTTGTTGGTGTCTAGATATTCCAGACTCATCAAGTCTAGAAAGAAAAATTTAAGTTTGCAACACAAATCGACGAGATGGCATTGCTAGATTCTTGGGAATTGTACTATGATAGCAAGCTCCAAAACATGAGTTGGTTCTGCTACACACATGTGAACATGCGGTCCCAAACAAGCATGACCACATAGTAGTCTTATAATAAAACACTACCGAGTTCAGGAGGGGAACCATCAACGAGGATGACGAAGTCCTAACATAATTAAGTCATGATTCTTAAGAAGGAACTTCTTCTCCTTGAACAAATCAATCAGTGGCTTGGTGTGCTAGGGATACGTACAGAATGAAGGTAGCTAATCTCACAAACCAATGTATACTTTGCACATGCATGACTGACTTGGGATGATTCCATAGGAAGCAACATTGACTTTCTCGAATTCACGGCGGCAACTTGCATCAAATGCACATGAATTAGAGGAAGTCACTTCTTTCAGCCGAACATATGCTTCATGAACGGGACATGAAGATAATGCTTATAAAAGTTTCCAATGCTAGCTTAATGTCCAACAAAGTCATGGGGAGGACAAGGATGTTGTCGATGGGCTCAACAACAATTTATCGAAATTTCCATATAGATGGAATTCCATAACTATGTAAACAAAGTGATAGCATTGGTCAGACCCAAAAGATATAATGGTGTATGCTCGAGGAAACAACCACAAGTAAGACAACATTACGAATATCATTGGTTCTAATTTGATTTGACGATAGCCCATACTCAAATCAAAGATTGGATAAGATGATAGGTCCATTAACTGATCACAAGGGTCAATCGATGGAAATACCATCTTTCTTCAACACACATATAAGATATCCCTTAAAATGAACTAAGTCGGACAAGCTTTTATCTTCCAACTCTCCAAGTTGTTGTTTAGCTTAACCAACTAGCTCATGGGTATCCAACACAGAATCTTGGAGAATGGGTGGTTTAGAGGAGAACCAACATGATCACGAACTCAACATAGCGATCAGGGCACAACCTAGTAATACTTCCGAGAAGATATTCGGAAAATCACGAACCACTGATATGTTACTAAGCTCGAGAACAATCTTGCTTCATAGGGCAAGACGATATGATCAAGAGAGTGATGGATTGACACAATCCTAACTCATTGATCGAAGGGTTCACCAAAAATAAGGACTAGGTGGCACGATCAATCTTAGAATGATAACTCAATAACCAACATGCTAAGAATGAGATTATTGTCCATTAACTACCAAGAAACGGGGTTGCTAGGAGTATTGATTTCACACATCACAATTCACTTGTCAGCATTCCGGTTACAATAATGCAGGAACCGAGAAATGAACAATGATGGCGAGAAGTATCACTGCGTCAAGAAATCATAAGATGTGGTGCAATTCTCATGACAATCCTGACATGAAGGGGGTAATGCTCAGAGGTAGAACAGAACAGAAGCTGGATTGGCATTCGATCTGCGGAATGCAACTGCTTTGACCCAATCCAAGAAATGGATGAGGTACTATAGTTTATTTCTCCTAGTCATTTTGAAGTAGAATGGCTCGACGGACCTCAAGATTAAAAGGCAACGATGAGCATGAATGCACACATGCTCTTGACTATCAACTGATAGATGAAGGCAAAAATACAATTAAAGAGGGACAACTCAAGGAACATAGGATTAGCATGTCGAACGAGTTCAACATATTTCTTCCGGGTAACCCATGCAGAAAGGTAGAACTGGCAGAGTCACGATTATAATGGAGGCAGAGTCACGATTATAATGGATAACTCATCAAGAGCACTCTGGTTGTGATCTTTTGGTTCAAGGGAACACTACTAGGGAAAACCTTATACACAGAACTTTAGCAGTAGCGAGGGTAAAAAAAGCACTTTGGTGCTAAGTAGCGGTAGCGGCCTGGGAAAACCGCGCTGCAGATAAAGTTCTAGCAGTAGCGCATCTTGCTCTAAACACGTTACTACTAAAATTCCCACGGCTTAGCCGATAGGCTACACATAGTAGTAGCGACCTATAACAAACCACGCTACCGCTACTTTATTTGTAGCAGCGCGTTTTAATCTAAACTCGCTACTGCTAAAGGATATAAAATTAAATGGAAAGAAGATAGGAAGGTAATTGAAAATGAAAGAAATAGAATAAGGTGAAAGGAAAAAAAATAAAATGTGAAGAAAACTAAATGAAAAGGGGGAAAAAGAGAAAGGAGTAGCAGTAGCGTGTATCCCAGAACGCGTTGTAGCTAACGTAGCAGCAACGCTCTTCCTGGAACGCGCTACTGCTACTTCTGACTTAACCACGGGGTTCGTCCTTCCCCGCGACCACTTCCCCCAAATCCAACTCGCCACTCTCGCCGCCGCCGTTGCCCGTCGGTCGCTACGCGCTCTCCGCACACCCTCTACGCTGCCCCGACCCTAGATTCAACGCCGCCCCCACCCCCGACCTCAACGCCACCCTGGATGCCGCACCCGCCCCCGACCTCGACGCCGCCATCCGCCGTGCGCCCGAGCCCCGACCCTGACCTCGACGCCGCCCTGCCCCTCCCTCGTCGCAGGCACCCGAGGCGAGCACGCCTGCTCCTCCCTCTCCCCTACCTCTGCCTAGGGTTTCTTTATATTTTGGTTGCATCAAATTAGTTAGGGTTCATGTAAGAGTGGAAACAAATCGGATGCGGATGCGGCTCAAATGAATTAGGCTTCATGTAAGGGTGGAAACGAATCAAATTTCTAAGATGAATCCTAAAATGAGTAAAATTTGACCACTTATTTCACTTTATAGTTGGATAATTGGAATATCCGCTACCACTTTCCACCCCTATAGGTTCATCAAATTAGATGGTAATTAGGGCAGTAGTTCCTAGGTACTAATTAGTTAGTAAGAACTAGGTACTAATTAGGTACTAGAATATTTTTATTTATAGTAAGTTTATTTTTAGTAAGAACTAGTTGAATTAATAGAACTAGTTAGTAAGAACTTGTTGCTATTTTTTAGTTAAAGCAATTTTTCCCGCCTCGACGTGGACGATGCCTATCCCGCATCCTCGTCGTCGAGTTGGCGGAGGACGACACCTGCTTGACCAGATGGGCCATGTCCAGGACTGGGCTTCGCCGGGGTGGTACTGGGAGGCGCTACCTACCGGGGGGCGCAGGTTGGTGAGGAGCCAGCCTGTCGTTGACCCGAACCTTCTTTGGTGGCGGTCGCGTGGGCCAGTGACAGTCCAGAGGCTCGAGGACTCCGCGGAGGTGGTGCGTCACCGCGTCAGTGAGGAGGACGCGCACGTCCGTCGCTACTTGTTTGCGTTGGAGCACAGGTTCTCCAATACCTGGCAGGTTCTCCAGGGATCTCACTGGAGCTGTGATCCCGTGATGGTTCCTTCTCTGTGGGTGTCCACCGCCCGCGCTGATACCCGTCGTGTGCTAGGGTTTTAGTTGTATTAGTGATGTTATATGTATGACACTATTCGTGATGTATTAGTGATAATATTCAATGATGTACGGACGCATGAGATGATTTACTTTTGCTTATTGAATGCATGCTAATTTGAGTCCTATAAGATATTTTGAAATATATATCTTGTGTTGCTCAATATCCAAGTGGCCGGTCATATTTGCAGGTTACACCTCCGAGTGGCCTATGTTTTGCTGGAGTGTTGATTCATTTCTGTTCCAGCAAATTTCAGGCGCTCGATATGTCCTATTTTACCAAAGGTCATGCTGGATTTTCCATGAATTTTGGCATGACTTGTGCCAGAATAAGTAGGAAATATCGAGTGCCCCGGATTTGTGTGTTGAGTATCCTGGTAGTTGTCTTCGAACGATTTTCAATTAATGTTTTAACTATGAACATAGGAAATGTCTGACGACGAAAAGGATTTTGGTATTTGCAAATACTGCGAAGACGAGCGCGGCCTGTGCGACGGAATCTTCTTAGATGATGATAGGCGCTTCAGCATCAAGCTGGACGAGAACTTCGAAGTGGATACAGTAAGTCACAACGACAAGTCTTTTTTGGTAATTAAGCATGACATTTGCTTCATTTGCTTCAACTTATAATTTAAGCATGACATTAAGCATGACAAATCTTTTTTTACTATTCTACTAGCGTATCCCCTGCCATGCAAGAGTTTTTATATTGGATAAGATAGGTTTCAGTCGTACTATGGAGGAAAAGAAATTTTACTTGAAGACCGAGCATGGTTATATTTTCAACGTAAAATTATACAATTCAGACGACTACACCTATTTTGGATGCAAAACATGGCGAGCACTATGCAAGACTTATGCATTTGAGCCTGATATGGTTATCACCTTTGATATTCGTCCGGAAGATGATATTAAAGGTAATACCGACATCTAGGTCGATGTGCAGACGCCTCCAGTTATACCATTATGTAAGTTTCTCAACCATATTTATGTCTTTGATATTGTTTATTCAAAAATAGTTGACAACTAATTTGTATTGTCAGCTTATTTCGGTGCAAGCAAACATGTCCAGCGCTTGATAGACAGGACCGTATACTGTGCCGGGGCTGAACTCAACTGCGAGGAGCTCAGTCATTATGTTTCATGGCTTGCGGATCTTGATACTGTCAAGACAAATTTTCTTCCTGCATTTAGAAATGTTAGTACTGAAAACGTGCGACCAATAGTGTTCGTAATGAACTACGGTCACATCTATTTAGGAAGGATGGTAAGATTTTTACTATTTGTCCTCAGTGCATCTTTTCCATACATTATTTTTGAAGCTAAACTTCATTGCTAAGTATGTTACCATACGATGTTCTTCAACAGGGACTCCCGATGAATGTTGTGCCTTATGGGATCGAGACTAAAGGTACCATGAGTATTGTCAGCTTACGGCCAAGATATCCTACAGATTACTTTAGTGCATTCAAGATTAGCGACGGATGCTTAATAGTGCAAGACTGGACCAAATATGTGATGGGGGAGCGCAGAGAAGTACTAGGGGGCAGCAAACATATGTGCTACCCACGATTAGGAGACAGGTTCATCTGCATGCTCCAACTTGATCAAGGAGGAGAGCTCCAACATAAGTACTAGGGGCAGCAAACATATGTTCTACCCACCTAAGAGAGAGCAGCAGGAGTGATTAGCTAGCTAGAAATGAGTTTGAGGATGGTGATGTGCTACACTATTACTATGATGATAAAATAGCTAGTGTTGGTGGTAATGACTATGATGATTATTATTAGCTAGTGTTAGTGGTGATTAAATAAATACTGTTGGTGGTAATGACTATGATGATGATTGAATAGCTTGTGCTGGCGGATTAGATTCAAGTGGAGGCAACATGTGGTGCACATCGAAAGTACTACTAGTCCAAACTAGATCAAGTTTGGATTAGTAGTATACTTTTGACATGCACCACATATTGCCTCCACTTGAACCTAATCCACCTTCATTTGACACACTGTTATGGACATAATGATGTAAACCTCATAACTGGTATTGTACCAATATTTGTACGATGGCGCATAAATACACTAAAAATAAAAAAATAAAAAAAGAATACTAGTAGCGATGGAGAGAAAACACGCTGCCAGTAGTTACATTAGCAGTAGCGTGGGAGTGAACAAACACTGCAGCTATTTGTCCTAGCAGTAGCGCGTGCGGGCACGCGTTACTGCTAAGCAATAGCTGTAGCGCCTTATTAGTAGCGCGCCTACCCGTGCTACTAATGAGCACAAAACCGGCGCTACTGCTAGGGTTTTCCTTAGTAGTGGAAGAACTTCTGCCATAAGCAATTCATGGTATTTGAAAAAAAGATGTACCACAGACCTCGAGTGCTATCGCAATGGTTACTGATATCCTAAAGGAACTAGCAAACACTACCAACATGAATGAGTAGAGTGAATCTTGGGTTCAAAACCCAGAAATAGAATGTCTACTAACTAAATGGCATCACGGGATGCTTGCGGGAATAATGGTCAGAATCATCACACTGGGAACAAAAATATGGCTAGAGTACTAGCTGATTCTCTAAGACACCTAGGGTCATAATAATAGCTCCAACATATATACCGAGGCAATGAAGTACCTCAACACATTGGTTAGTGTGGTTAATCTGGCCAAAGGAATGTCGGGAACGAAAAGAAGGGATTTGCAAATGCATTAGAATATTTAGAAACCTAGGATAACTCGGACAGCATAACGGCTGTAAATGATCAAAAAGATTTGAGACATCCTGCAAAAATGGTGGCATAACCACTTGATCATCATAATATAAGGTTCCGGGACCAACTGTTATCACACGGACATGGTAGAAACTGAACTGAGACTTGAATCCACCAATCTTATAAGTCTATGGAGTAGTAACACGTGATCCTGATAGAAAGAAGAGAAAGCATAGTTCCTTAACCCCGTAGGAAAGATAGTATGACTCGGATCAGAAGGGCATAAGGTATAAGGAGTAAAAAGAGCCTTATGTTCCCTTCCACAATCAATTCCCTTGTATAACTAAAGAATTTCTAGACTCAATTTTGACTAATTTGGCTTGGTAATGCTACATGCAGTCAGGCTCTGATATCAAAGCTATCAGGACCCCGATCCTATGTCACACCGATCTAACAGGTAACACATCATATCACTTTGCGGCCTCACGCACGGTATTCCCACAGGTGCCACCTTACCTGGTGAAAGGGATCGAGAAGAGGTGTCTAGAGGGGGGGGGGTGATTAGACACTAAGTACCAAAAGTTGCAGTTTTTAACTTCTTTAAGTTCAAGTGGTAACAATCACAACACATATCAAGAAAGCATGCAAAGAGTATGTGAGCAGCGGAAAGTAAAGCATGCAAATTGCAAGAATGTAAAGGGAAGGGTTTGGAGGATTCAAACGCAATTTGGAGACACGGTGATTTTTGAGCCGTGGCTCGGATAGGTGGTGCTATCGTACATCCACGTTGATGGAGACTTCAACCCACGAAGGGTAACGGTTGCGCGAGTCTAGGGAGGGCTCCACCCACGAAGGGTCCACGAAGAAGCAACCTTGTCTATCCCACCATGGCCGTCGCCCACGAAGGACTTGCCTCACTAGCGGTAGATCTTCACGAAGTAGGCGATCTCCTTGCCCTTACAAACTCCTTGGTTCAACTCCACAATCTTGTTGGAGGCTCCCAAGTGACACCTAGCCAATCTAGGAGACACCACTCTCCAAGAAGTAACAAATGGTGTGCTGATGATGAACTCCTTGCTCTTGTGCTTCAAATGATAGTCTCCCCAACACTCAACTCTCTCTCACAGGATTTGGATTTGGTGGAAAGAAGATTTGAGCGGAAAGCAACTTGGGGAAGGCTAGAGATCAAGATTCATATGGTAGGAATGGAATATCTTGGCCTCAACACATGAGTAGGTGGTTCTCTCTGAGAAAATGTATGCTGGAAGTGTAGGTTCGTTCTGATGGCTCTCTCCATGAATGAAGAGTGGGTGGAGGAGTATATATAGCCTCCACACAAAATCTAACCATTACACACAACTTGCCAAACTCGGTGGGACCGAATCGTCAAACTCGGTCGGACCGATTTAGCAAATAATGTGACCGTTAGGATTTTCGGTGGGACCGACATGCAACTCGGTAGGACCGATATGGTTAGGGTTAGGGCATAACGTAATCTCGGTGAGACCGATTACACAAACTCGGTGGGACCGATTTTGGTAATAAGCTAACCAGAGAGTTGGTCAAGCAAACTCGGTTTGACCGATTACCCAAACTCGGCAGGACCGATTTTGGTAATAAGTTAACCAGAGAGTTTGCATTGTAATCTCGGTAGTACCGATTGCTCAAACTCGGTGGGACCGATTTTGGTAATGGACACACACAGAAAGATTACAATCCCATCTTGGTGAGACCGAGCTCCCTATCGATGAGACCGATTTGCCTAGGATTTGTGGTAGTGGCTAAGACATCTGAACTCGGTGGCGCCGGATAGAAAGAATCGGTGGGGCCGAGTTTGACTTTTGGTATAGGTCATATGTGGATGTGACAAAGTAGTTGAGGGCTTTGGAGCATATCACTAAGCATTTTGAGCAAGCAAGCCATTAAGCAACACTTCATCCCCTCTTGATAGTGTGGGCTTTTCCTATAGACTCAATGTGACCTTGGATCACTAAAATAGAAAATGCAGAGTCTTGATCTTGGAGCTTGAGCCACTCCTTTGTCCTTAGCATCTTGAAGGGGTTCCACATCCTTTAGTCCATGCCACTCCATTGTTGAACTTGTCTCAAAACTTGCTAGGTAAAAGTGTTAGTCCAACAAGAGATATGTTGACATTAATTACCAAAATCACCTAGAGAGCACTTGTGCTTTCAATCTCCCCCTTTTTGGAAATTGATGGCAACATACATCAAAGCTTTAAATAAAGATATAGAGAATAGGAAGTAAAGCTTTGGAAAGACATGTAACAAGCATAGGCTCCCCCTACATGTATGCAATCATGTGAATATGGAATATAGAAGCATGTGAATGCATAAACATGACAGAGTAGGCAATGTGTTAGCTGTATCCTGGCTATATGCATAAGAGCAAATGATGTGAATATGGGAAATGTACCTTCATGCTCATGAGTCCTTCTTGCAAACAATATGTACATCAGCAAGAATTCCTCATACACATGACTGTGATGCATATACTTACCTTGTGGTCTTGAGTTGGCTTAGGATGGAATGAACCTGTGAAAATAAGGTTAGATAACACGGATGCACTTATTAACCAGAGCAAACAGAAGGAACCAAGAGTACCAAGACTGGGATGACATGTTGAGAGTGAGTACCAAGTACCACATTGAATATAGACATGTCCCCAAAGGTAAAGATGTGCAATGAATTTAAAGAATTTCTTTCCCTTAGATGTCTTGCTCCCCCTGAATCTAGCATGGGATACTAGGAGAAGATAGGGAACAGAAAACCAGAGCTCATATGAAATAATCACAGATGAACATGTCTTTCCCCTCAAGAAGACATGTGGCATCTCTCCTCTTGAACACCAAGCATCTGGGATCCTTGAGGATTACTCTCTTCTTTAGTATTCTCTCCCCCTGGAGATATATCTCTCCCCCTATTGAAGTGATTAGGCTTTGATGTGATCTCTCTCTCCCCCTTTGAAATCAATTTCGAAGAAGGGCCTTCTGGAATTTGTCGTGAATGGGTTTGGTCCTTGAGTCACAGCACAAAGCAATGATAAAAATGTGATGCTTGTAGAGGACAAGATTCATTGAGTCGAGCTGGATCAAAAGTAAAACAGGAATAAGTGGCAAAATGTCTTTCCTGTTGTGAAATCGGTGGCACCAAGTTGGATGCTTCGGTTGCACCGAAAGATTTCGGTTAGACCGAAAACAAGAAACCGGTGGGACCGAGTTCATCACAGAGAAAGCATTTTGTCACCTCAGCTCACTAGACTAGTAAGATCTCACAAGGATTTGCAAGGAATTAACTGAAAGATTTGCAATGAATTGGATGCGGGGAATGCAGAATAGAATAGAAAGAAAAGAAATATGCATAGACTTGGTGATGTAGAGATTGCTCAAGATGTGAGTGAGTTGCAATCTCATAGATTTTGATTCATCCAAGTACCTACAAGGGTTAGATAACATGCAAGGTGCAAATATATCCAAGATATAAGATTTTCATCATAAGAGAAATATCAAGGATTGGTCATAAGATCATGTCTTGCATGTATCCGATGGAGTTCCTACTCCAAGTTTGAAGCATCAATGATGTTCAATTTACCTCTTAACCTGCAAAACACTTTCTCATCAAGTGGTTTAGTGAATATATCCGCTAATTGCTTTTCGGTGCGAACATGCTTAAGATTAATGTCACCCTTTGCAACATGATCTCGAATGAAATGATGACGAACTTCAATATGCTTAGTTTGAGAGTGTTGCACGGGATTATGAGCAATCTTGATAGCACTTTCATTGTCACAAAGTAATGGAACATGTTTCACATATATCCCATAATCCTTAAGAGTTTGGGTCATCCAAAGTAATTGAGCACAACATGAACCAGGGGCAATGTATTTCGCTTCGGCGGTGGATAAGGATACCGAGTTTTGTTTCTTGGAAGACCAAGACACAAGAGATCTACCAAGAAGTACCCGAAGTGGATTTTCTGTAAACCTTGTTGTTGGTGTCAAAACCGGCGGATCTCGGGTAGGGGGTCCCGAACTGTGCGTCTAGGCGGATGGTAACAGGAGACAAGGGACACGATGTTTTTACCCAGGTTCAGGCCCTCCTGATGGAGGTAAAACCCTACTCCTGCTTGATTGATATTGATGATATGGGTAGTACAAGAGTGGATCTACCATGAGATCAAGGAGGCTAAACCCTAGAAGCTAGCCTATGGTATGATTGTTGTAATGGTTGTGTCCTACGGACTAAAACCCTCCAGTTTATATAGACACCGGAGAGGACTAGGGTTACACAGAGTCGGTTACAATGGTAGGAGATCTACATATCCGTATTGCCAAGCTTGCCTTCCACGCCAAGGAAAGTCCCATCCGGACACGGGACGAAGTCTTCAATCTTGTATCTTCATAGTCTTGGAGTCCGGCTGACGATGATAGTCCGGCTGTCCGGACACCCCCTAGTACAGGACTCCCTTAGTAGCCCCTAAACTAGGCTTCAATGACGATGAGTCCGGCGCGCATATTGTTCGGCATTGCAAGGCGGGTTCCTCCTCCGAATAATTCATAGAAGATTGTGAACACCAGGATAGTGTCCGGCTCTGCAAAATAAATTCCACATTCCACCGTAGAGAGAATAATATGTACACAAGTTCAATCTGCTGACGTATTTTGTGGCATGACGTCACACCACTACCAAGCCTTTACTTGAATCGTTTTTTATTATACCACCTCAGCGCGTTTAGCGTAGCGGTTTCCTTGGCACGTCTTGTCGAAGCAAAGATCGTGTTCCCCTTATTCCGGGATTCCCATCAATACGGACGTGGGTAACCCAACCGTGCATGTTGCCACGCCCCCTCTATCGGAGGCGAGTCCCGAATGGTCACGGGAACGGCTCTTGGTATTCCCCTTCTTTATAACGGGACCAAGGCTCATTTCTTTTCTTCAATCCTCAATCGAATCTACTCCCTGCCCCGAGTTCCAACACCCAAAGCCCCAGATTCAAGCGCTTCGGACCTTCAACAATGTCCGGCTCCGACCTACAGGGCCGGTGGATGCCCTCCTCCGTCACGGAAGAAGACGTGCTAAAGCTGCGAGAGGCCAAGTACCTGTCTTACAAGATTTCGCATAGGTTGCCCGCCAAAGGGCAAGTTATTCCCACCCCCGAGCCCAGCGAGTATGTCATGTTTGTATCCCACCTCCGTCGGGGTTTAGGCTTCCTGATGGATCCTTTTGTGAGAGGGCTCATGTTCTACTATGGGTTGGAATTCCATGACTTGGCTCCGGAGTTCATCCTCCATATCTCTTCATTCATTGTCATCTGCGAAGCCTTCCTCTGCGTTACCCCTCACTTCGGCTTGTGTCTTAAGACCTTCGACGTGGAGCCAAAGATGATCGAGGGGCGTCAAGCAGAGTGCGGCGGGGCGGTTGTAAGCAGAAGGGCCGACGCTCCATGGCCCGAGGGCTCTTTTCAGGAGGAGCTCGGCTTGTGGCAGCAGGAGTGGTTCTACATAACCGCTCCCAGGGGCAGCAGGCAGAAGCCGCCGCCCATCTTCCGCTTGGGCCCTCCACAGCGGCTGATGTCATGGGTCAGCCAAGGGCTCAACTGGGGGGCGTCAAAGGACGTGCCCCTATTGCAGGGCCGGATTCAAGACCTCCAGGCGAGGGAGATCGATCTGGTCGTGGTGATGCAGGTCATGCTGATTAGGCATCTCCTGCCCTGCAAACGCCATCCTCTCCGGCTGTGGGAGTTTAATCCGGAGGGACCACGAATTCTCCAACACTTCATGGGTACGACACCCGTGGAGATGTACAAACTGTTCTTCAGATCATGAGAGGCGTGTCCGGAATTGACCGAGGACGCCGGCCTAAGCTGCAATCTCCCGGATACACAAGTAAGTAGCTCCGTGTCCGGACATACCGTTTGTTTACCTTTCTATGATTCGCTTTTTGACCAATTGCCCTCTAAACAGGAGTGGATAGCGCAAGCAAAACTGATACGGTGTCCGGCTCCCCTCCCAGAGACCGCGCCGGATCCCGTGCTGGTCAGGATGCTGGAGGTTGCGCCTTCAGAGGAAGGCGAAGGGGAGAACAGAGGAACTACCGCCTCAACCAAGGAGGCTTTTGAGGAAGGGGGGATCGAGAATCCCTCCTTCCAGGGGGATAAGAGGACCGCCTCCGAAAACCCGGAGGCCAAAGCCCCGAAGCGGGGGAAGAGATCTTCACCAGAGGGTCCTGCGTCCGGAGAGGCTCCGGCCGCACAGTCTCCCCTAAAGAGTCAGCCCTCCAGCGAGCCGTAAGTAGAAAAAAGGGAGTTTTGTAATAAGGGGCATCCCTATTGGTGCTTCCGAGGATAACTTAAGTTTTTACCTTGTAGTTCGGATCTCCGTCCTTCTCAGATGAGCTCGTCTTCGGGGGAACTCCGCCCGGAGATGATGGAGAGCGAGATGCCTCCATCTGCCGCACCATCGGATAGGGCAGACGAGCCTGAAGTGTCATCACGGAGGGTATCCCCGAGTCCGGCATGGCCAAATAGTTCGGCACCAACTGGTGTGCGGGGGGGGGGGGGAGCTGAAGGATCTGCTTGAGAGGGCGTCTATCTCAGAAGGTCACCGTACACTGATGAGTATGGTGATTGAAAGAATTTCATCCGCCGAAGGCGGATTGCGTGATGCCGTCAGGAGTTTGCTGGCGGGGTTTGAGGTACGTAAAAATGACATACCCTTTGATAGTTTTACACATAAAGTGCGCCCTGTATAGATAGTAGCCCCTGAGACTCGGTAGGGTGTTGAGAACGATAGCGTGCTGAGGATCAAAATCCCAGGTATTGATTTACGCCTTTCCTAAGCAGGTGGCAGATAGTTTGGTGGCTAGCCGGACTGATGGAGTTGCCGAACTAAAGCGGCAGCTCGACGTTGCGGATGCGGACATCGCGCTGGTCAATAAACGACTCGACGAGTCACAAGGTAGGTTTTTTCTCCGTGGTCACCTAGTAAGGGAGCCGAAGCCCACTCCTTACAACATGTGTGTTCAATGCAGATGGTGCCGCTGCTGTGGAGAGCCTTCGAGCAGAACTTGCTCAAGCCAAGGAGCAAGCCAGAAGGAGTGATGCGGCTGCCTCGAGGGCGGCCGAAGAGCTAGAAGCCGAAAGGGCTGCACACTGCCGAAGCAGGGAGGAAATGGCCGAAATGGCCATGAAGTTGAAAGATGCTACCGACCGCAATGATGTTCTTGAAAAGGAACGCCTAGCGGAGCAAGAAGACCTGGGGAAGGCCACCGCCGAAGCCAAGGATGCCCGTTCTGCAATGCGGGCTATAAAGGAGGAGCTGCACCAGGCCGGAGACATTGTGGCTGGCAAGCCCTTTCTGCTGCGCCGGAGGTTTACAGATCCAAAGTATGCTTAGCTTGGCCAGCTGTGGGGTCCGTAGGATCCTTATATGGATTTAGCGGCGAGTGCGGCAGATGCCATTGTGCACTTCCGAAGTCAGAAGGATCACAAGATGGAAGAGCTGTTTTGGTCTCAATTCCATAGTCCGGAGTGTTCACTTCCGCTGACCGATCGGCTGGCCGAGTGGGCTGAACTGAATAGATTGTCCGGACTTGCCATGACGGATATCATGGCTCATGTCTGGCCGGATAGGCCCAAGCCGAAGAATTATTTTGGCTTATTGCAGCAATTCCTTGGGGCGGTGCCGCATATCAAGGCGATGAAGCGGTCGGCCTGCATAGAGGGTGCATGGATGGCCCTCGCCCGTGTGAAGACATATTGGACAGAGATGGATGCCACCGCTATTGCGACCCAGGGTTCGGACGAGAGCCGGTTACCCGCCGAGCACTATTTTGGGGAAGTTCTGCGTGGTGCTCGTGAAATAGAGTCGCAGTGCTAAAAAAATGTCATGTTCAAATGAACGTTATGGTTTACAAAACGATGTTTATAATGTAAGCGCTTTTTGTACTTGTGCGTTCAAGTATTGAAATATCTCCTATGCGGCCGTTTATGTATACATGTGTATAACCTGAAAGATGGCAGTCGTCGGCTTCAGCCCCCACGCACAAGTTGCGGGGGTGTTTGCAAAAATAGCGCATTTGCACACTTAATCCGATGTCTCGGTCCTCTGAAGGAGGTGGTAGCGTAGCAAACGAGCCAACCGGACTATAATGCTTTATCACTTTCACTTAGCCATAGGAGTTCGAGGGTGGGGCTACGATATAGCCCCTAGGGGCACCGCGCTCTCCGAATTCGGGGCACGTATGTGCCTGACCGGGAAACGGTCCTTTGTCAGAGCGGAGGAATTCTAAACATTCCGGTAGTCGATCGAGTGGTTGACCAGTCTCTCGCTGTATCATGACAGTCAGTTTTCGGCTTTCTCTGCTGAGGTGCTCGCCCGGCCGAACCGGGGCACAATCGCAGCAGTTCTCCTGGTGCCGCGTTAGCCGATGATACGGAACGTAAGGCAGCAAAACACAAGAGCCGGGCAAACCCAACATTTGACCAAAGACATGATTCGGAGCTGATGCATATAAGGCCTAACTCGAGACGCCGAACACTCCCTGAGGTGTTCGGTCTTTATAATGACAGGCAGATCAATGCCCTAAGCCCCTAGTGTCCAGGTACACGCAAGGTCCTCTGATGCGGCCGATGCCAAAACGTCAGCCTCCTCTCTGGTTATGATGAGAAACCAGGGGATGTATAGCAACAAGAGACAGTAAAAAAGGTTTACGCAGGGTCTTAATCTGAAAAGAATCCTTGCAACGGGTCCCTGCTGCACGTCTGCGCCTGTGTCTCCGTTGTGCTGTATCCTGGACGGGTGTAACATGCTGTTCATCTGTAAAAGAGAGGAACTTAGTTTGAAAAGTAATCATGCAAAAAAATGAATTAAAAATCGAAATATGAATGAATGAATGAAGCTGAGCTTATATTGGCTCATACACACAGCCCGTTGTAAAGGGGTGTGCGGCTAGGGAGCCCCTAACTTATTTTATGCCGGACACGTCTAGCCGTGTCCGGGGTCTTGAACGACCTTTTAATGAGATGATGCCGCGTGGACCGAGCATTTTAAGTGTAAGAGACGCGTAGTGTGATATTGCATTAAAGCGGACAAAAGCTTCACGTCCCAATAGTGCTTGATGGCTACTTTTGAATGGGGCGACATGAAAGATTAGCTTTTCGCGTCGGAAGTTGTTGGGTGAGCCGAACACAACTTCTAGTAGTAAGGAGCCCGTGCACTTGGTGTAGGGGCCTGGCGTCACTCCTTTGAAGGAAGTGCGGCTATGTCGAATTTTAGTAAGGTCCATCCCCAACTTGCGGATTGTGTCCGGATATAGCAGGTTTAAATCGCTGCCGCCGTCCATCAGGACTTGTGTAAATTGTAGTCCGTCGATTATAGGATCCAATATCAGAGCAGTCCATCCCGCGTTTCGTATACTTCTGGAATAGTCCAGGTGGTCGAAAGTAATTGGTTTTGACATCCAACCTCGAGGTTCCGCTGGGGTGGACCGTGCGATACCTACTTTGGCGGGTGCCGCACTGTTGTTCCCTATTATCACATGAAGTGAGTTTACTGTTTTGACTTCTTGTGGGAAAGTCTTTTGTTTTCCGGCGCTCTGCTGGTGGGGTTCGTCGTCATCCTCGGTTGGCGCGTCGAGCCCCTTGTGTTCGGCGTTGAGTCTGCCGGACTGTTTGAAGACCCAACAATCTCGGTGGGTGCGGTTTGCAGGCCTTCCGGAGGTGCTGTGGATTTGACATACCCGATCCAAAATTTTGTTTAAGTTGGATAGCTCGTCACTGTTGTCCTTAAGAGGCAGTGTTTTGCTGTTTGTCCGCGAGCTTTTGAATCCGGTGTTGACCGCCGTTTTCTTTGGGCTTTTTTCTTTGTTTCGGCGCTGGTCCTTTCTGCGCCGTGATTTTCTGTTTCCATCTCTGATCTCGGATGTACTCAGGTCGCTGGTGCTGCATCTTGCTTGCCAGCTGTCTACCCCTGCGCAAAAGCGGGTCATGAGGCTTCTTAGAGCGGCCATAGTCCTTGGCTTCTCTTGGCCGAGGTGTCTGGCGAGCCATTCGTCTCGGACATTATGTTTAAAAGCTGCTAGGGCTTCGGCGTCCAGACAGTCGACTACTTGGTTCTTTTTGGTAAGAAACCTGTTCCAGAATTTGCGTGCTGACTCTCCGGGCTGTTGAGTTATGTGACTTAAATCGTCTGCATCCGGAGGTCGGACATAAGTCCCTTGAAAATTTGCTCTAAACGCGTCCTCGAGCTCTTCCCAACTTCCGACAGTATTTTCTGGGAGGCTTTTGAGCCAATGCCGAGCTGGCCCTTTGAGCTTGAGGGGTAGATATTTTATGGCATGGAGATCATCTCCTCTAGCCATGTGTATGTGCAGTATGTAATCCTCGACCTAGACTCCGGGGTCTGTTGTTCCGTCCTATGCCTCTATGTTTACGGGTTTGAATCCCGCTGGAAATTCATGGTCCAGCACCTGATCGGTGAAACATAGTGGGTGTGCGGCGCCCCTGTATTTAGGCGTGCCGTTATCTTCGAACATGCGGCGTGTTGTGTTGCTTCCTGGGGCCCTCTTTTTTGGCCCATAAATGGACCTGATCGGGCCATCTGTTTTATGAGGATCATATGTCGTCTTGTGTGTGGTGCCGCTTGTCGCTTTTGGCCTGTCATCTGGTCGTCTATCCGGCCAGGCGGCCTCTTTGCTTTTTGACTGTGGGGGCTCTATGGCCTTCTTGTCGAATTCTGGTAGCAGCTTGCGCTTCGGGTAGCTCTTTGTTTGGTGGTTATTGCCATATTTGTCCGCGGTCTTGAGTACTTTGCTCCACCTCATTCTGAGTATGTCTTCCGCTGTTTTGAGCTTCCGTTTTTCCTTTTTCAGACTTCTTGCAGTGGCAACAAGTCTTTTGCGAAGGTTCTTATGCTCCGGTGGTGTGTCCGGCGTGAGATCGTCTGGACTGTTGTTTTCGCTGGGCATGGGTTGATTATCCAATTCGTCCTGTTCGGATGGTTGCTTGGTTGCATGTTCATCGCCTACTGGTTTGCCCTACTCTATTGCTGGGTCATTAGGAGTGCTGTTTTTGTCGAGGCGGGACTTAGGGCGGCGCCTGCGTCGCCGTTTTGGTTGTTTATCGGCGGGATTGTCTTTTGCCGCGTCCCGCTGTTCCTCGTTATCGCTTCCTTTTGGGGTGTCCACCATATATACGTCATGAGTTGGGGTGGCCTTCCAGTGATTGGTAGGCGTTGTTTCTTGGTAGTCTCCGGCATCGTCGTCCATACCGTCGATGTCTTCGGAGTTGTAGTCTAGCATATCGGTTAGATCGTCGACAGTGGCTACAAAGTGGGTGGTGGGTGGGCTTTGAATTTCTTCGTCGTCCGCATCCCAACCATCCTGACTGTAGTCCGGCCAGGGCTCTCCTGATAATGGGCGATGCTTTAGCAAATTCAGGATGTCGCCAAAGGGTGAATTCTGAAAGATGTCCGCGACAGTGAACTCCATGATCGGCGCCCAATCGGATTCGATTGGTAGGGGCGCAGGAGGTTCGGAGTCCGGCGAGGAGTCCGGCACCTCAGAATCACAAGCTTTATAAGGGACTAGGTTAGTATTCGGCTCCATCGCCGTAGAGGTTGCAGCTCCCGAGGCGGTGTCTAGCCACCTGTCCTCGGTCTGCGCGGTCGGCTCCGAACTATGGGTCGGAGCGGATTCGTGTGCGGCCTCCAAGGTTCTGTCCGGTAGCAGAGCTAAATCATGCCCCTCGTGACAGTGCAGCACACTCGGCTGTGGCTTGAATCCATCGAAGATCAAATCTCCACGGATGTCCGCCGTGAAGTTTAGGCTTCCAAATCTGACCTGATGGTCAGCGGCGTAGCTTTCGATCTGCTCCAGATGGCCAAGTGAATTCGCCCGTAGTGAGAAGCCGCCGAATACGAAGATCTGTCCGAGGAGAAAAGTCTCACCCTGGACGGCGTTGTTGTTGATTGAAGAAGCCATCAAGCCTATCGGTGACGACACAGAGGAACTCTCAATGAAAGCACCAATGTCGGTGTCAAAACCGGCGGATCTCGGGTAGGGGGTCCCGAACTGTGCGTCTAGGCGGATGGTAACAGGAGACAAGGGACAGATGTTTTTACCCAGGTTTGGGCCCTCTCGATGGAGGTAAAACCCTACTCCTGCTTGATTGATATTGATGATATGGGTAGTACAAGAGTGGATCTACCACGAGATCAAGGAGGCTAAACCCTAGAAGCTAGCCTATGGTATGATTGTTGTAATGGTTGTGTCCTACGGACTAAAACCCTCCGGTTTATATAGACACTGGAGAGGGCTAGGGTTACACAGAGTCGGTTACAATGGTAGGAGATCTACATATCCGTATTGCCAAGCTTGCCTTCCACACCAAGGAAAGTCCCATCCGGACACGGGACAATGTCTTCAATCTTGTATCTTCATAGTCTTGGAGTCCGGCTGACGATGATAGTCCGGCTGTCCGGACACCCCCTAGTCCAGGACTCCCTCACTTGTCACCAGCATAGTCCGAGTCGGAGTAGCCAACAAGATCGAAAGAGGCCCTCTTAGGATACCAAATGCCAAAATTTGGTGTATGGATTAAGTATCTCACTATCCTTTTCACGGCCTTAAGATGACAATCTTTAGGAGCAGCTTGATATCGTGCACACATGCACACTTAGCATGATATCGGGACGTGAGGCACATAGATATAACAATGAACCAATCATAGAGCGATAAACCTTTTGATCGACCGGTTCACCATCTTTGGTCAAATCAAGATGTCCACTAGTAGGCATGGGTGTAGTCATACCTTTGCATTCTTGCATATTGAACTTCTTGAATAAGTCCTTGGTGTACTTCGTTTGAGAGACAAAGGTACCTTCTTTAGTTTGCTTGATTTGCAAACCAAGAACGAATTTGAGTTCACTCATCATAGACATCTCAAACTTCTCTGACATTAGCTTCCCAAACTTTTCACTAAAATGAGGGTTAGTAGAACCAAATATAATATCATCAACATAGATTTGGCATACAAATAGTTCTCCATTGACCCTTTTAGTAAAAAGAGTAGAATCTATTTTTCCAATTTCAAAGCTTTTTTCAATAAGGAACTTGGTCAAGCATTTATACCACGCTCTAGGAGCTTGTTTAAGACCATAAAGAGCTTTTTGAAGTTTGTAAACATGATTAGGTTTCTTAGGATTAACAAAGCCAGGAGGTTGTTTAACATAAACTTCCTCCTCTATTTCACCATTTAGAAAAGCACTTTTAATGTCCATTTGGTACAAGGTGATATCATGGTGATTAGCATAGGCAAGTAAGATGCGAATGGACTCAAGTCTAGCAACGGGAGCATAAGTCTCACCATAGTCCATACCTTCGACTTGTGTGTAGCCTTGGGCGACGAGACATGCTTTGTTGCGACTTGTCCATCTTCATTTTGCTTGTTGCGAAACACCCATTTGGTACCGATGATGTTGTGGTTGTTGTCGGGCTTCTCAACCAATGTCCCCACTTGATTTCTCTCAAAGTTGTGTAGCTCTTCATGCATGGCGTTTATCCAATCCGGATCTTCCAATGCTTCTTCAACCTTGATAGGTTCAATGCTAGAGATGAATGAATAGTGTTCACAAAAGTTAGCTAAACGAGTTTCAGAGTGAGTGATTCTCCCGGTTTGGATATCATTGTAGATTTGCTCGACGGGATGGTCTTTAGTAATTCTTGCTCGAACTCGTGTCAGCTTTTGCTTGGGTCTTGGTTGAACATCTTCTTCATCTTGTTCTTCTTCTTGGCCTTCTTCATTGTTCGTGTTGTCATTCTCTAGTCGTGGTGGAGAAGGAGGTTGTTGACGTTCGTCTTGGTGCGCTTCCTCGTTTCCTTCATCTTGGTGTGTCCCACTTGTGGATGCTTCCGTATCAATTCTTGGTTCACCTTGTCGTGAGGTAGAAGCTTCCACTTGGACAGACGAGGTACTCTCCTTCACCTCCATTGGACGAATCTTGCCAATAGACAAGTCTTGGATTGCTTACGAAGGATCTTTGTCTCCTACATCAATTGGCAATTGCTCTACTTGCGAGCCGTTTGATTCATCAAACTTCACATCTACCATTTCTTCAAACTTTCGGGTGAAATTGTTGTAGACACGGTATGTGTGAGAGTTTGAGCCATAACCAAGTAGGAAACCTTCATGAAACTTAGGAGCAAATTTAGAATGACGATGCTTATCAAGAATGTAGCACTTTGAGCCAAATACTCGAAAGTATCCAACTTGGGGTTTGTTACTGGTGAGAAGCTCATATGCCATCTTGTCAAGTAGCTTGTGAAGATACAAGCGATTTGTTGCATGACAAGCTGTCTCAACCGCTACCGCCCAAAAGTGCTTCGGCGTCTTGTATTACTCAAGCATCGTTCTCGCCATTTCGATGAGCGTCCGGTTCTTCCTCTCAACAACTCCATTTTGTTGAGGTGTGTACGTAGCCGAGAACTCATGTGAAATCCCTTCTTCGTCAAGAAAGGTGTCCACATTTGCGTTCTTGAACTCCGTTCCGTTGTCGCTGCGAACCTTCTTGATCTTCACTTCAAATTGATTTTGGGCCTTCCTAGCGAAGTTTTTGAAGATCTTTTGGACCTGCGATTTATAATCGAGAAAGAACACCCACGTAAATCTTGAAAAATCATCAACTATAACTAGACCAAAAGAATTTCCACCGAGACTTTTGTAGGCGTTGGGACCAAAAAGATCCATATGAAGTAGCTCGAGTGGCCTCCTTGTGGTCATGATGTTCTTTACGGGATGTCTTCCTCCAACCTGTTTACCTGCCTGACAAGCGCTGCAAAGTCTATCCTTATCAAATATGACACCGTTAACGCCAAGGATATGATTTCCTTTAATAAGCTTGTCAAGGTATCGCATACCAACATGACCTAATCGTCTATGCAATAATCAACCTTTAGAGGATTTAGCAATAAAGCAAGTTCTAAGTTGAGCCTTTTTAGTGAAATCAACAATGTATAGATCACCTCTACGCACACCGGTAAAGACCATTTTATGATTATCTCTACGAAACACTTGGCAATCTACTTCAGTAAATACGACATTGAAACCGAAATCAGCAAGTCTAGATACTGAAAGTAAGTTGTAGCCAAGAGATTCAAAGAGCATGATATTTTGTATGGAGCTATCATGTGATATGGCCACCTTACTGAGGCCAACCACCTTACCCTTTGAGTTACCACCGAAAGTGACATACTTTCGAGGACCATCGTTTTCAGCAAGCTCCCGAAACATGTCTTTATCTCCGGTCATGTGATCGGTACACCCACTATCAACAACCCATTCCTTTCCTCCTGCCATATATCCCCGAAGATTTGCCATAAGACCAAAGTGTCTCATTGCATCATCAAGATCGAAGTCACTATGATCATCCTCATCATAGTATCCATGTTCAACATCGTCATGTGGTGGATCAAATCCTAGAGAGGGTAATTCGTTAGAGTGATTTTGACAATGATCTTGTTTATGAATTTTTATAGCTTCGGAAATAATATCACTAATAATTCCAACATCTCCTTTGGCACGCATAAGGTTTGTAATCTCAAATAGACAATCACCAAACATAGGATCACTAGAATTCATCTTACTCAAGGCAATAGACTTATGGAGAATTTCATCAAGATTTTTCAGGGAATAATTTGGAAAACGTTCCTCAAGAAATTTCCATATGGTGTAGGCACACTTAAGAGTAGGCAAACATCCTATCAAGTTTCTAGGCAAGCCTCTAATGATAAGTTCAACAGTTCTAAGATTGTGAATCATGTCAATTGACTCATCAAGGGTAGGATGCATAGGATCAACATGAGGTGCACAAGGGCTAGCAATGTACTTGTTCAAATGATATTGATTGAAAATCACAAGCATCTCATTTTTCACTCATGAAAGTACTCTCCATCAAGTATAGGCACTCTATGTCTAAGACTCCCAATAGTAGACTCGTCCATCTTCCTCCAATGGTGTTTAAACCAAAGCAATGGAGAACAAAGCTCTAATACCAATTGAAAGGGATCGAGAAGAGGTGTCTAGACGGGGGGTGATTAGACACTAAGTACCAAAAGTTGCAGTTTTTAACTTCTTTAAGTTCAAGTGGAGTTTAGGCACAAGTTTAAAAATTACAACACATATTAAGCAAGCATGCAAAGAGTATATGAGCAGCGGAAAGTAAAGCATGCAACTTGCAAGAATGTAAAGGGAAGGGTTTGGAGGATTCAAACGCAATTTGGAGACATGGTGATTTTTGAGCCGTGGTTCCGACAGGTGGTGCTATCATACATCCATGTTCATGGAGACTTCAACCCACGAAGGGTAACGGTTGCACGAGTCCACGGAGGGCTCCACCCATGAAGGGTCCACGAAGAAGCAACCTTGTCTATCCCACCATGGCCGTCGCCCACGAAGGACTTGCCTCACTAGCGGTAGATCTTCACGAAGTAGGCGATCTCCTTGCCCTTACAAACTCCTTGGTTCAACTCCACAATCTTGTTGGAGGCTCCCAAGTGACACCTAGCCAATCTAGGAGACACCACTCTCCAAGAAGTAACAAATGGTGTGTTGATGATGAACTCCTTGCTCTTGTGCTTCAAATGATAGTCTCCCCAACACTCAACTCTCTCTCACAGGATTTGGATTTGGTGGAAAGAAGATTTGAGTGGAAAGCAACTTGGGGAAGGCTAGAGATCAAGATTCATATGGTAGGAATGGAATATCTTGGCCTCAACACATGAGTAGGTGGTTCTCTCTGAGAAAATGTATGCTGGAAGTGTAGGTTCGTTCTGATGGCTCTCTCCACGAATGAAGAGTGGGTGGAGGGGTATATATAGCCTCCACACAAAATCTAACCGTTACACACAACTTGCCAAACTCGGTGGGACCGAATCGTTAAACTCGATCGGACCGATTTAGCAAATAATGTGACCGTTAGGATTTTTGGTGGGACCGACATGCAACTCAGTAGGACCGATATGGTTAGGGTTAGGGCATAACATAATCTCGGTGAGACCGATTACACAAACTCGGTGGAACCGATTTTGGTAATAAGCTAACCAGAGAGTTGGTTAGGCAAACTCGGTTTGACCGATTACCCAAACTCGGTAGGACCGATTTTGGTAATAAGTTAACCAGAGAGTTTGCATTGTAATCTCAGTAGTACCGATTGCTCAAACTCGGTGGGACTGATTTTGGTAATGGACATACACAGAGAGATTACAATCCCATCTCGGTGAGACCGAGATCCCTATCGGTGAGACCAATTTGCCTAGGGTTTGTGGCAGTGGCTAAGACATTTGAACTTGGTGGCGCCGGATAGAAAGAATCGGTGGGGCCGAGTTTGACTTCTGGTATAGGTTATATGTGGATGTGAGAAAGTAGTTGAGGGCTTTGGAGCATATCACTAAGCATTTTGAGTAAGCAAGCCATTAAGCAACACCTCATCCCCTCTTGATAGTATTGGCTTTTCCTATAGACTCAATGTGATCTTGGATCACTAAAATAGAAAATGCAGAGTCTTGATCTTGGAGCTTGAGCCACTCCTTTGTCCTTCGCATCTTGAAGGGGTTCCACAGTCCATGCCACTCCATTGTTGAACTTGTCTGAAACATACTAGGTAAAAGTGTTAGTCCAACAAGAGATATGTTGACATTAATTACCAAAATCACCGAGAGAGCACTTGTGCTTTCACCCGGCCCGGGACCGTTTGCGCCTTTTGGCTCACGTATATGATAATGTCGCTAGCATCCATATGACAAAGAACCCGGGCTGACATAGTCAGAGTCGGGATTCGGAGTCGGATCAGTTTTCCTCAGACAGAATCGAGTCGTAAGATCGAGTCGTGGAATCGAGGGTTCTACTAGATTTACTCAAATAAGATATTTTGTATGCACACAAGAAATTTATATGGGTTCTATAGAGTTTTGACACTAAATAAGGAGCAAAGAACATACACATCAATGCTAATTGTATTCCACTTCTTTTTATGGCTAACCTACCATCTAGCTCGCTTGTATGGAACATATATGATAGGGAAATATATAGAACATTTAAACGTTCAATGTGCGAAATTTACTTAGGTTCTTTTCTGAGTGCATGAATAGTAGACCACTTGTCCATCTGACCTGGAGTGCTAAACCTTGAAGGGTCTTGCTCTCCTTCTCCAATCAATCTTGGAGCAACCTCCTTTTCATGCCAATTCCATCTATCGATAAGCCCGATCCTCAATTTCGATCTAGCGTTTCTGAGAGCTAGATCAAAGGTGTCAGTGGCTGAGCATTTGGGCTTGGGCGGGGAATAAAGGTCCATGAGGTATATGAAAAGGGCTTTGGATGATGGCATACTATTCTGCTACAACTAAACGAACGGCTTAGATAAATTAGTAGAATTGGACATAGTCCATAGCATAGTCGGGATTGTGAAATTTTTGTACATGATTCTATGATTTGGATCGCGACTCAACATGGATTCTACTTGACATGGATTCATAGTGGGATTTGGATCGACATGCTTTCGTAGGGTCGTGAAGTCATAGGATTCTAAAAGTCGGGTCGGGATTCTGACTACCTTGGCTGACATGACTAGTCGTAAACCCAAGGTAGCGCTAACTTATAGGGACATGCATACATGACCCAGCAACGAACGTGTCGATCATAAACGTATGAACCCAAGTCGTAGCAAGCTACAAGGACTTAAAGGAACAACGTGTGACATTTCTCCGAAGGGACAGACACAGGAACGAAGAAGGACACATGTCAGTAAACCTAAGTGTTCCGGAGCAGTAGCAACCTACCACTACTCAGTGGAAGCACTAGAAGACATTTCCCCATAAGAGAGGCTACCAAGAATAAACAACTAGGTTGTCGGATCCCACACATACCAAGCATTTCAAAAGCATACACACAATATGCTCGATATATGCAAATACAACATGGCATCACAACAAAACTCTATGAATCAAAGTATTTATTCAATAGGCTCCGAAGAGCCAAATATTACAAACATGGGTCTCATGGCTCAACATATAGAGCATACAAGCAACGGAAGAATATCATGTCTGAGTACAGACACCTACAAATGAAAAGGGCCGAGAAACCTGACTATCTACAAGACCCTTCCAAGGGTACAAGATCGTAGCTGAGGTAACAAGCTAAACGTCGAAGTCCACGCGGAAATACTAGTGAGACTGAAGTCTCTCTGCAAAAACATAAATTAAGCAAACGTGAGTACAAATGTACCCAGCAAGACTTACATCAGAACTAGCTACATATGCATCAGTATCAACAAAGGGGGGTGGTGGAGCTTAACTGCAGCAAGCCATCTTTGACTCAGTGGCTATCCTGAACTACGTCTACAAGTAACTCTTTTGAGGTGGCGCACACGAGTCCACATATTCACCAAATGAATACACCACTATGGATCTTCTCCCGCCTCCCTACGAGAAGGCCATCCACATCACTCACGCTTATCTTGCGCATTTTAGAGTATCCACTTTCACTTGTCTATGAACTGAATAAGAAACCCAGTAGTCCTTTACCGCGGACGCGGCTATTCGAATAGATCATGTTAACCCTGCAGGGGTGTACTTCTTCACACACGTTGTCGCCACTTACCGCCATGTACACGTCATGTATCTCGGCAACCTTCAAGCGGAAGCCTGGCAAGGGTGTTGGCCACGACCTGACTAACCACACAAGTCCCTAGTCCAGGTTTATCGCTTATTCAGGTTCCATCTGCAGGGAGTCCGGCCGAGGTTTCCACTACGGCCCCGAACGATGTGTGCAGGGTTCCCGAGGCACCAAACGGGCGACTCGGTACATCGGTCCACTTGCCTACCGCATCATAGCCCACCCCTCCGGTCAGCGCTATGCACGGCCTCCAGCATACTACAAACACCAGAAACTACTTGCAACTCCTGGACAGAGGACAAGGGCGGTTAATAAGTCGATATGGTCCATTGGTTCCGCGCCCAATGCATGGTAGTAGCTGTTCTTGGATCACAGACACAGAACTCAGTTCGTAAGGACGGTTTCAATGAGACAACCCACCATGTACTCCTACATGTCCTCTCGCCGCTACCTTTACCAAATCGTGTTCACACACTTAGCTCTCAACAATAGGACATGTTCACACCATTCCAAATTCATCCCCGATGAATTAGACCTGACTCAACTCTAAGCAGTAGCAGGCATGACACACAAGCATGAATGAGTAGGCACATCATGGCTCAAACAACTCCTACTCATGCTAGTGGGTTTCAACTATTTATTGTGGCAAAGATAGGTCATGCAGAGGAAAGGGGTTCAACTACCGCAACATGTAACCGTTGAATTGTTGTTATCCCAATGTAGTAAAAGAGAGCAAGAGCGAGAGAGTGTGATTGTATTAGAATGAACAAGGGGGTTTTGCTTGCCTGGCACTTCTGAAGATAGTATAGTCATCGAAGTCATCGCGGGAGCACATCTACTGGGGGGGACACTTACCGGCAACAAAGAGGAAACACAATCAATGCAATGCAACAATATGATGCATGAATGTGACAAGGCAATATGGTGTGATTTGAGATAATGTAGCTAGCAACGATTTAAATGGAGTTGGTTTGAACCTAAGGTTCAAAAGTAAACTCCATATGTGAAGGTTTAAATGCCCTTTATATGATTTGTCCTAAACAACAGCCATAAGTTGTTCTAACATGCATGGAAATGGTACAGATGGATAGATTGGATTTTTAAATAATTTTTCATTTATAAATTATTTCATTTGGAGTTACGGTTGATTTTATGTGAATTTTTGAAGTTTAAACTAATTTCTGGAATTTCCTGGTTTATTTTAAATCCAGAAAATGTATTAATGCGTCAGCACTACGTCACTATGATGTCAACATTGACGAAAGTCAAATCTGACTTGTGGGGCATACCTGTCATAGATTCAAGGGGTTAGCAGGGGTTATTTAACTTTAACCGTGTCACTATCAGCACGGGTCCCACATGTCATTGACTAGGGGTTGATTAACTGGGTGATTAGCACCTACGCTAATCATGCCACATCAGCTAACCCGGCGACTAACCGCCCGAGTAAGCAGAGCGCGTCGGCGTTTGCCGTTCTAGTTATTCCAGCGACGGAAGCAAGCGGGGCTGGGCTCTACGTGCTCAGTGCGAAGCGACACGTTGAGTGGTGGCTGCGGTAGGTGCGGAGGTGGGTTGTAGCGGCGGCAACAACGAGCTTAGGTGGCAGCGGCGCTTGGGCTAGCTCGTGCGTGGGGTTGCAGCTTGCGGTTGAGAGAACTAGGTAGTTGGGCGGCATCTACGACGCTCGAGGAGCAAGACGGACAGAGGCGTACGTCAGGGGGGCTTGGCAACGACGAGCTTGTCGGTCATGGCGGCGGCGAGCTCATGGCCATGGCAGAAGGGCATGCTAGGGAATGGGTGCGAGCTACTGGAAAGAAGCGGGAGGAAGAGGAGCTCACGAAGATTCCAGCAGAGAAAAGGACAAGGTCGGGGAAGCTCTGGACGGCGCGAATCGGACGATGGCGGTCATCGGGGCAGAGGACGAAGATGGTGATGTTGCGGTCGTCTGTTGCCTTCTCCGGCCGCGTGCGTCAGCTTGGAGACAAAGCAGAGTCCGGACTATTGAAGCGTGAAGATACAAGACTCAAGACTCTGTCTCGTGTCCGGATGGGATTCTCCTAGGCATGGAAGGCAAGCTTGGCGATCCGGATGTTATATTTCCTTCCTTGTAACCGACTCCATGTAAACCCTAGCCCTCTCCGGTTTCAATATAAACCGGAGATGTTGGTCCTTAGAAGGCCGATCACAATTACAATCATACCATCATAGGCTAGCTTCTAGGGTTTAGCCTCTACGATCTCGTGGTAGATCTACTCTTGTACTACTCATATCTTCAATATTAATCAAGCAGGAAGGGTTTTACCTCCATCGAGAGGGCCCGAACCTGGGTAAACATTGCGTCCCTTGTTTCCTGTTACCATCAGCCTAGACACACAGATCGGGACCCCCTTCCCGAGATCCGTTGGTTTTGACACCGACATTGGTGCTTTCATTGAGAGTTCCTCTGTGTCGTCGCTACAGGGCTCGATGGCTCCTTCAATCATCGTCAACAACACGGTCCCGGGTGAGACCTTTCTACCCAGACAGATCTTCGTGTTCGGCGACTTCGCCTGGCGGGCCAATTCGCTTGGCCATCTGGAGTAGATCGACAGCTACGCCCCTGGCCACCAGATCAGGTTCGAAAACCTGAACTACACGGCGGACATTCGCGGAGACTTGATCTTTGACGAATTCGGGCCTATGCCAGGAGCACCGGATAGTCACGACGAGCACGGCTTAGACCTGCTGTCGGACAAAGCTCAAGGTATCATCCCCGCACTAGCCTCGGACCTAAATCCGGAGTAGGCTGCGCTGCCTAAGGACGGAGGGCTGCACCCCGCCCCGCAGGCTGCACACTCATCGGCGGTGGAGCCGAACACGGGTCTCATCTCTATGGTGGCCTATGGCTCTGGACCCCCGGATTCGTATCCGGATGTTGGTTCCTGTCTGCGCACTCCCGAGCCAGTGAGCTAGGTTGGGCTCCGGTAATGGAGTTCACCGCTGCGGATATCTTCCAGCACTCGCCCTTTGGCGACATGCTGAACTCGTTAAAAACTCTCTCTTTGACAAAAAATTCCGGGCCGAACTGTGTCCGGCTCGAGTGGGAAGCAGGCGACGAAGAAATTCGTTACCCACCCACCACCCACTTCATAGCCACGGTTGATGATTTAACCGACGTGCTTGACTTTGACTCCGAAGGCATCAACGGTATGGACGACGATGCAGGAGAAGATTCAGAATCTATGGGGTGCTGGACTTCCGCCTCGTCACATGACATATACATGGTGGATACGCCCAAGGAGGACGACGACGACAATCCGGAAGATAAAACCCCCGGGTAAAAGCCAAAGCGACGGCGCAGACGCCGTTCCAAGTCCAGCAACAGTAAAAATAGCAGCAAGAGCGCCAGAAGGATCAATACTCCAGTCAACCCCGAAGGCAACAATGACCATACAGAACCAGCGATGGAGCAGGACGAGCCAGGTCACGCCGAACACAGTTCGGAGCAGACGCTCGATGACAATGATCCCGAAGGACGAGGTCATCAAACCGAACCAGCACAAGAACAAAATCCGGATGACGACGCATTCATCATCCCGGAAACACGCGTGGAACGAGATAACCTCCACCGAAAGCTTATGGCCACCGCAAGAAGTCTAAAGAAGCAGAAGCAACGGCTTAAAGCCGCACAGGAAACGCTCAATCGCAGATGGAATAAAGTGCTAGGCAGTGAAGAAAGATACGACGACGATCGCCATACAAAGAGCTATCCAAAACGCAAGCTACTGTCAGAATTTGACGACGAGGCCGCTCCACCAAAGAGTAACACGACCAGGAGGCCAGACGTACCACTTCATAACCGCAACAAAGTGGCTACTGACACCGCGCACGATCTACGTGAGCACCTGGATAAGAAAGCTGGCGCAGCTAGGTCCATCTAGGACACACCCCGGCGAGGGACTGTGGTCACCAAAATGATTATGCTAATCAAATACCAGTTCGGAATAAACACCGGACACAACAACAGCCGACGACATGCCACAGCACGTCCAGATACAGAGGGGCTGCTCACCCCCTGTGCTTTACCGAAGAAGTACTAGACTAAGAATTTCCACAGGGCTTTAAACCTGTGAACATAGAGGCATATGACGGAACGACAAACCCAGGGGTCTGGATCGAGGAATTTATCCTGCATATACATATGGCTCGTGGGGATGACCTCCACGCCATCATATATCCTCCCCTCAAACTAAAGGGACCAGCTCGACACTGTTGAAAATCCTCCCCGAAAATTCAATTGGGAGTTGGGAGGAACTCGAGGACGCTTTCAGGGCCAATTTTCAAGGGACTTATGTCCGGCCTCCGGATGCTGACAATTTAAGTCACATAATCCAACAGCCCGGAGAGTCTGCCCGCAAGCTTTGGAACAGATTCCTCACTAAGAAGAATCAAATTGTCGATTGTACGGATGCCGAAGCTTTAGCGGCATTCAAACACAGCATCCGTGACGAGTGGCTCGCTAGACACCTCAGCCAAGAAAAGCCGAGGACAATGGCAGCCTTAATAAGCCTCATGACCCGCTTTTGCGCGGGTGAAGACAGCTGGCTGGCCCGTAAAGGCACCAGCGATCCCAGCACATCCGAAGTAAGGGATGGAAACGGAAAGCCACGACGTAATAAAAACAAATGCCAAAACAAGGAAGAGAGCCCGGACAACACAACGGTAAACGCCAGATTCAGGGGCTCTCGACCCGATTAGCAAAAGAAGCCACCAAAAGGCAGTAAAGAGGGGCCGTCTGGTCTGAACAGAGTCCTAGACAGACTGTGCCAAATTCATGGCACCCCCGACAAACCTGCGAACCACATGCACAGAGAGTGCTGGGTCTTCAAGCAGGCCGGCAAATTAAACGCTGAACACAAGGGAAGGGAAACACCAAGTGAAGACGAGGATGAACCTCGTCAGCCGAACACTGGGGGACAAAAAAAATTCCCACCAGAGGTTAAAATAGTAAACATGATCCATGCGACTCATACATCAACAAGAAGGCACGAACACGCGCTCAGAAACGAGTGCACTATAGAGCCCATCGTACCCACACCTAGCTACTGGATGACTAGTCCGATCACTTTCGATCACACGTACCGCCTGACTAGTATTCGGCGCGAAGGATCAGAGGCATTGGTGCTTGACCCAATAATCGACGGATACCATCTCACCCACGTCCTCATGGACGGTGACAGCAGTCTCAATTTAATATATGAGGACACTGTCCGTAGGATGGGGATAGACCCATCTAGAATTAGTCAAAGCAACACCGCCTTTGAAGGGGTGATACCAGGCGTTGAAGCCTATAGCAGGGCTCTGTCGTACTGGAGGTAACATTCGGCTCTCCAGGCAACTCCAGAAGCGAAGAACTACTCTTCATAATCACACCTTTCCAAAGCGACTATCATGCACTACTTGGGAGAACGGCCTTCGCCCGCTTCAATGCATTACCACACTATGCCTACCTTACACTCAAGATGCCCGGTCGACATGGTGTCATCACCGTTAACGGAAACACAGAGCGCTCTTCACGCGTGGAGGAATACGCAACGGCCCTAGTAGCCGGACTATAAGCGGCCTCCAATATCAGAAAGCATGACTGTTCATTAAGACAACAGACTCGGTTAGACGAGTCCGGCAGCTCGGATAAAAATGAACCAGGGCACCGTATATGTAATCCCATAGAGGACACCAGGGGTTGTAGATATTTAGTATAGCCCCACACTTGGCTCAACCTTATTGGCAGGCCAACATCTTACACTTTTACTATTCATCGCATACTTACGTTGTACTCTCCTACATAAGTTTTCTTCTTTACAGACAACATTCGCACGATGCCCTTCCAGGATACGGCACAACGGAGACAAAGGCGCAAACATGCAGCAGGGCCCCACTCAAAAGGTTTCTCTTTAGATTAAGCCCCTGTGTAAACCTTTTCTACTACCTCTTGTTGTTAAACCATCCCATGGGTTCCATACCCACAGAGGATACTGCCGTTATTGGCATTTCGCCACGGCAGACTAATGCACGTGCCTGGAACTACAAGGTTTATAATGAATGGGCCTTCTTCAGCCCATTTTCTGTCATAAAGTCCGAATACCTTCGGGAGTGTTCGGCGTCACGAGTTTGGCCTTATATGCATCAGCTCCGAATCATGTCTTTGGTCAAATGTTGGGTTTGCCCGGATCCTGGGTTTGCCGCCTTATGTTCCATTGTTATCAGCTAGGGCGGCCAAACGAGAACTACTGCGATTGTGCCCTGGTTATTCCGGACGAGCACCTCAGTAGAGAAAGCCGAAAACTAACTGTCATGATACAGCGAGAGACTGTTCAACCACTCGAAGATTTATCGGAATCTTTAGGATCCCTCCACAATAATGAAGGACCGTTTCCCGGTCATGTACACACGCGCCGTATTCGGATGCATGCGAAGGTACCAGGGGCTACATAGTAGCCCCACCGTTAGACTCCCATGGCTAAGCGAAAGCGTTACAGCTATATAGTCCGGTTGCCTAGTTCGACGTGCGATCACCTCCTTAACGGACCAAGACGTTGGATCAAGTGTGATTATGCATATTTTTCGCGAACAGCCCCGCATTGTATGCGTGGGGGCTGAAGCCAACGACTGCTAACTTTCGGATTACATATATACATATATAAAAAACGTCCGCACAGGAGACACAATAATACTTTCAGGCAAAAAGTATAAATATAGCCTCATAACCAAAATAACATTGTTTTTACAATGATCTGATTTGTCACTCGAACAAGACATCCTTCAAGCACTGCGCCTCTATTAGGCGGGCACCTTCTGTTACCTGCGCCAAATAGTGCTCGGCCGTATATTGGCCTCCCTCCGGATTCTGGGTCGCCACAATGGTGGCCTCCATATCTGTCCAAAATGCTTTAACGCGGGCATGGGCCATCCGTGCACCTTCTATGCACGCCGACCTTCTCATTGCATCAATCTGAGGTACGGCCCCAAGGAACTGTTGCATCAAGCCAAAGTAACTGTCTGGCTTAGGCCCCTTTGGCCAAAGATGGTCTATCACAGACCGCATTGCAAGCCCGGACAACCTGTGAAGTTCCGCCACAGCAACCATCTTCTCACTTAACGACAGCGGGCGCGCGGGAGCATGAAATTGCGACCAGAAAAGCTTCTCCACTTCTTTATCACCTTGACTGAGGGAGTCCTGGACTAGGGGGTGTCCGGATAGCCGGACTATCATCATCGGCCGGACTTCAAGACTATGAAGATACAAGATTGAAGACTTCGTCCCGTGTCCGGATGGGACTTTCCTTGGCGTGGAAGGCAAGCTTGGCGATACGGATATGTAGATCTCCTACCATTGTAACCGACTCTGTGTAACCCTAGCCCTCTCTGGTGTCCATATAAACTAGAGGGTTTTAGTCCGTAGGACGAACAACCATTACAACAATCATACCATAGGCTAGCTTCTAGGGTTTAGCCTCCTTGATCTCGTGGTAGATCCACTCTTGTACTACCCATATCATCAATATCAATCAAGAAGGAGTAGGGTTTTACCTCCATCGAGAGGGCCCGAACCTGGGTAAAAACATCGTGTCCCTTGTCTCCTGTTACCATCCGCTTAGACGCACAGTTTGGGACCCCTACCCGAGATCCGCCGGTTTTGACACCGACATTGGTGATTTCATTGAGAGTTCCTCTGTGTCGTAACCGATAGGCTTGATGGCTTCTTCAATCAACAACAATGCAGTCCAGGGTGAGACTTTTCTCCCCGGACAAATCTTCGTGTTCGGCGGCTTCGCACTGTGGGCTAATTCGCTTGGCCATCTGGAGCAAATCGAAAGCTACGCCCCTGGCCACCAGGTCAGGTTTGGAAGCCTAAACTTCACGGCCGACATCCCCGGAGACTTGATCTTCGAGGGATTCGAGCCACAGCCGAGCGCGTCGCACTGTCATGATGGGCACGATTTATCTCTGCCACCGGACAGTACCCTGGAGGCCGCACACGAGTCCGCTCTGACCCATAGTTCGGAGCCGACCGCGCAGATCGAGGACAGGTGGCTGGACACCGCCTCGGGGGCTGCAACTTCTACGGCGATGGAGCCAAATACTGACCTTGTCTCTTGCAAAGCTCGTGACTCCGAGGTGCCAGACTCCTTGCCGGACTCCAAACCTCCTGCGCCCCTGCCAATCGAATCCGATTGGGCGCCGATCATGGAGTTCACCGCTGCGGACATCTTTCAGCACTCACCCTTTGGCGACATCCTGAATTCGCTAAAGTATCTCTCGTTATCAGGAGAGCCATGGCCGGACTGCGGTCAGGATGGTTGGGATGCGGACGACCAAGAAATTCAAAACCCTCCCACCACCCACTTTGTAGCCACTGTCGACGACCTAACCGACATGCTGGACTACGACTCCGAAGACATCGACGGTATGGACGACGATGCCGGAGATGACCAAGAACCAGCGCCTACGGGGCACTGGAAGACCACCTCGTCATACGACATATACATGGTGGACATCCCAAAGGATGGGGACGGCGAAGAAGCAGCGGAGGCAGATTCCTCTAAGAAACAGCCCAAGCGCCGACGTCAGCGGCGCCGCTCTAAATCCCACCACAGCAAGAATGGAGATTCCGGCACCGGAGATAATAACACCCCAGAGAGTGCCGAAGACAACCCCCTCCAGCAAGATTCAGCACAGGAGGACGGAGAAGCCAGCCCTCAAGAGAGAGCGGCAGACGAGGAGATAGAGGATGACAATTACATGCCTCCCTCCGGAGACGAGGCAAGCCTCAACGACAACGAATTTGTCGTGCCCGAGGATCCCGTCGAACAAGAGCGTTTTAAACGCAGGCTAATGGACACGGCAAACAGCCTAAAGAAAAAGCAGCAACAGCTTCGAGCTGATCAAGACCTACTGGCCGACAGATGGACCAAGGTCCTCGCGGCCGAAGAGCATGAACTCGAACGCCCCTCCAAAAGCTACCCAAAACGCAAGTTGCTCCCCCAATTAGAGGAGGAAGCATATAAACCTTCATCACCAGCGCACAATACGGCAGACCGACTACCTCGTGGCCATGACAGAGAGGCATCTAGGCCCTCCACCAGAACCGTACCCCGGCACCGCTCGAAAAGCGCGAAGCCACGGGGGAATGCACCGGACTTGCGAGACGTACTGGAGGACAAGGCAAGACAATCAAGATCTATCTACGGATCATGTGGGTGCCCCACGATCCATGATGACTACCGTCGCGCCTGATACAGCAACTCCGGCCGGGCCGAACACAGCAGACAAAGCTCTCTTGAGCTACGTCGTGATATTGCCCAGTATAGAGGCGCCGCACACCCACTATGCTTCACAGATGAAGTAATGGATCATCAAATCCCCGAAGGGTTTAAACCCGTGAACATTGAATCCTACGATGGCACAACAGACCCCGTGGTTTGGTTCGAAGATTATCTCCTTCATATCCATATGGCCCGCGGTGACGATCTCGACGCCATCAAGTATCTCCCGCTCAAGCTTAAAGGACCAGCTCGGCATTGGCTTAACAGCTTGCCAGCAGAGTCAATTGGGTGTTGGGAGGATCTGGAAGTTGCATTTCTCGACAACTTCCAGGGCACATATGTGCGACCACCAGACGCCAATGACCTAAGCCACATAATTCAGCAGCCAGACGAATCGGCCAGACAGTTTTGGACACGGTTCTTAACAAAGAAAAATCAAATCATCGACTGTCCGGATGCAGAGGCCCTCGCAGCCTTCAAACATAACATCCGCGACGAGTGGCTGGCCCGGCACCTAGGACAGGAAAAGCCAAAATCCATGGAAGCCCTCACATCACTGATGACCCGCTTCTGTGCGGGGGAGGACAGCTGGCTAGCCCGCAGTAACAACCTCAGCAAAAATTCTGGCAGTCCGGACAACAAGGACCGCAATGGCAGGTCGCATTGTAACAAAAGCAAATGCCGCGTTAACGGCGATAACACTGAGGATACGGCAGTCAACGCCGGATTCAGAGGCTCTAAACCCGGTCAGCGGAAAAAGCCATATAAATGAACTACTCCGGGTCCGTCCAATTTGGACCGAATACTCGACCGCTCTTGCCAGATACATGGCACCCCCGAAAAGCCAGCTAATCACACCAACAGGGATTGTTGGGTGTTGAAGCAGGCAGACAAGTTAATTGCCGAAAACAATGACAAGGGGTTGCATAGCAATGATGAGGAAGAGAACCGACCGCTAAACAGCAGAGGGCAGAAGGGTTTCCCCCCACAAGTGTGGACGGTAAACATGATATACGCAACCCACATACCCAAGAGGGAGCGGAAGCGTGCACTTAGGGACGTATATGCGATGGAGCCAGTCGCCCCGAAGTTCAATCCATGGTCCTCTTGCCCGATCACTTTCGATCGAAGGGACCACCCCACCAGTATCCGCCATGGCGGATTCGCCGCATTGGTTTTAGACCCAATCGTCGATGGATTTCACCTCACTAGAGTCCTGATGGACGGCGGCAATAGCCTGAACCTGCTTTATCAGGATACAGTGCGCAAGATGGGCATAGACCCCTCAAGGATTAAACCTACAAAGACGACCTTCAAAGGCGTCATACGAGGTGTTGAGGCCAATTGTACAGGCTCAGACACACTGGAAGTGGTCTTCGGATCCCCGGATAATTTCCGAAGCGAGGAGTTAATCTTCGACATAGTCCCGTTCCGCAGTGGCTATCACGCTCTGCTCGGACGAACCGCGTTTGCAAAGTTCAACGCGGTGCTGCATTATGCATACCTTAAGCTCAAGATGCCAGGCCCTCGTGGAGTCATCACGGCCAATGGAAACACCGAACGCTCCCTCCGAACGGAGGAACACACAGCGGCTCTCACGGCAGAAGTACAGAGCAGCCTCTTAAGGCAATTTTCGATTCCGGCCATTAAACGACCGGACATGGCCAAACGCGCCCGGAGTAACATACATCAAGACCACCTGGCACGTTCCGAGCATGCGTAGCAATGCGGCCCCAACCCCAGCCCTTGCACGATTGCAAGACCAGCTCTTCGCGTACATCATTACGCTCTGGAGATACCATGGGCATAGGGGGAGGGGCATGACCACGACAGGCCCAGAGTGCAGCTCAACCACACAAGGGGCTCCCAAGTGTGTCACTATTTTTCTTTTCCTTTTTTTCTTTTCCACAGGACTCCATTCACCAGAGGCCCTGTCCGGTAGTGGACCTGCCGAACTCACGATGCAACAGCCAGGGAAGGACAATGGCTACGACGAACACTCAGGTGGTCTCCATTATGAGCATTAAATCTGTTTAATACACCATTCCGCAGCCTACCCCTGGAGGGGGACATGTCTAATAGTCCAATCCTTGCTTACCGCACTATTTGTATCGTTCTGCACTCATGGCAGAATTCCCTGAATAAACAATGCATCACTTTTTGCCTATAATTGCATTCCTTTTATATATATGTTCATTTACGACATCTTGCATCCGTACACTTTGGTACGGCTGAATACACCAGGGGCTTATGTTCCCCGCATTATGGTGTGATAAGTCCGAACACTTTCACAAGTGCGGCACCCCAAACTTATAGCATTATATGAATCGGCTCCGAATCATGTCTTGGGTCAATAGTTGGGTTTGCCCGGCTCCCATGTTTTGGTACCTTACGTTCTGTTCTGTCGGCTAAGGTAGCACTGGGAGAACCACTGCGATTGCGCCCCGGTTGAGCTGGGCGAGCGCCTCAGTGGAGAAAGCTAAAACTGACTGTCATGATAAGGCGAGAGACTGGCCGCTGTTCGAGAGGTCTTTTCGAGTCCCTAAAGACTAATGCCGCTTCGAGAGAAGAACCGGATAATGTCCGGCCAAGGCGTGGATAGCGCCCCGAACTCGGTCTTCCGAATACTAGGGGCTTCGCTGAAATTTAAAATTATAGAATTCTATGGCTAAGTGAGAGTGTTCAAGCATTATAAGTCCGGTTGCCTTGTTCGTTGTGTTGAGCGCCTCCCTAGATGGACCCAAAAATGGGAACAAGAGTGCTCAAGTTTATCCCGAACACCCCAGCACTCGTGGCATGGGGGCTGAAGCCGATGACTTGCCATCTCTCAGATTTAATAAACGGCCGCACAGAAGGTAATATTTTAAATCAAACAAGCGTTGCTTAGCGCATATGAACAATGTTTTCAGCGCACAGGATAACACATGGCGAGTCTACTCAATAATTACATCTCTGGGGCACTCATCCGCAATCTTGCGGGCACCCTTCAGGACAGTCTTATAGTACATCTCGGGCGTACGATACTCTTTGCCCGGCGGCGGCGCGTCCGTCAGGAGCCTCTCTGCATCCAGCCTGCCCCAATGCACCTTTGCGCGGGCAAGGGCCCGACGGGCCTGTCGGTGTCAAAACCGGCGGATCTCGGGTAGGGGGTCCCGAACTGTGCGTCTAGGCGGATGGTAACAGGAGACGAGGGACACGATGTTTTACCCAGGTTCGGGCCCTCTCGATGGAGGTAAAACCCTACGTCCTGCTTGATTAATATTGATGATATGGGTAGTACAAGAGTGGATCTACCACGAGATCAAGGAGGCTAAACCCTAGAAGCTAGCCTATGGTATGATTGTTGTAATGTATGTTGTCCTACGGACTAAAGCCCTCCGGTTTATATAGACACCGGAGGAGGCTAGGGTTACACAGAGTCGGTTACAATGGTAGGAGATCTACATATCCGTATCGCCAAGCTTGCCTTCCACGCCAAGGAAAGTCCCATCCGGACACGGGACGGAGTCTTCAATCTTGTATCTTCGTAGTCTTGGAGTCCGGCGGACGATGATAGTCCGGCTGTCCGGACACCCCCTAGTCCAGGACTCCCTCAGTAGCCCCTGAACCAGGCTTCAATGACGATAAGTCCGGCGCGCATAATGTTCGGCATTGCAAGGCGGGTTCCTCCCTTGAATAATCCAGAGAAGATCATGAACACCAGGATAGTGTCCGGCTCTGCAAAATAAATTCCACATTCCACCGTAGAGAGAATAAAATGTACACTAGTTCAATCTGCTGACGTATTATGCGGCGTGACATCACACCGCTACCAAGCCTTTGTTTGAATCGTTTTTTACTATACCACCTCAGCACGTTTAGCGAAGCGGTTTCCTTGGCACGTCTTGTCGAAGCAGAGATCGTGTTCCCCTTATTCCGGGATTCTCATCAATACGTGCGTGGGTAACCCAACCGTTCCCGTCGCCACGCCTCCTCTATCGAAGGTGAATCCCAAACGGTCACGGAGACGGCTCTTGGTATTTTTCCCCTTTATAAGAGGACCAAGGCTCGTTCTTGTTCTTCAATCTCGCATCGAATCTCCTCCTCGCTCCAGTTCCAGCACCCAGAGCCTCAGATTCGAGCGCTTCGGATCCTCAATCATGTCCGGCTCCGACCTCCAGGGCCGGTGGATGCCCTCCTCCGTCACGGAGGAGGACATATTGAAGTTACGTGAGGCCAAGTACCTGGCCTACGAGGTTTCGCACAGGTTGCCTGCCCAAGGGCAGGCCGTGCCCGCCCCCGAGCCCGGCGAATACGTCGTCTTCGTATCCCACCTCCGTCGGGGTTTAGGCTTCCCGACGGACCCCTTCGTGAGAGGGCTCATGTTCTACTACGGGCTGGATTTTCACGACTTGGCTCCGGAGTCCATCCTCCATATCTCCGCATTCATTATCGTCTGCGAAGCCTTCCTCCGCGTCACTCCCCACTTCGGCCTGTGGCTGAAGACCTTCAATGTGAAGCCGAAGATGATCGGGGGGCGTCAAGCGGAGTGCGGCGGGGCGGCCATAAGCAAAAAGGCCGATGCCCCGTGGCCCGAGGGTTCCTTCCAAGAGGAACTCGGACTGTGGCAGCAGGAGTGGTTCTATATCACCGCTCCGAGGGGCAGCAAGCAAAAGCCGCCGCCTTCATTCCGCCCGGGACCTCCACGCCAACTGATGTCGTGGGTCAACCAAGGGCTCAATTGGGGGCCGTCCGAAGACGTGCCCTCACTGCAGGGCCGGATTCGAGACCTCCAAGCGAGGGAGATCAATCTGGTCGTGGTGATGCAGGTTATGCTAATCAGGCATCTTCTGCCCTGCAAACGCCGTCCTCTCCGTCTATGGGAGTTCAACCCGGAGGGACCTCGGATTCTCCAACACTTCATGGGTGCGACACCCGTGGAGATGTACAAGTTGTTCTTCGGACCGCAGGTGGCGTGTCCGGAATTAGCCGAGGACGCAGGCCTAAGCCGCAATCGCCCGGATACTCAGGTAAATAGCTCAGAGTCCGGACATTCTGTTTATCTGCCTTTCTGGAGTTCGCCTCCTGACCCATTACTCTTCACAGGAGTGGGTGGCGCGATCAAGGCTGATAAGGTGTCCGGCCCCCCTCCCAGAGACCGCACTGGAGCCCGTGCTGGTCAGAATGTTGGAGGTCGCGCCCACAGAAGGGAGCGAAGGGGAAAATAGAGGAGCTAATATTTCGCCCAAAGGGGCGTCTGAAGAGGGGGGAATCAAGAACCCCTCCTTCCAGGGGGAGAAGAGGACCGCCTCCGAAGATCCGGAGGCCAAAGCCCCTAAACGGGGGAAGAGATCTTCCCCGGGGGTCCGGCGTCCGGGGAGAATCCGGACGCACAATCATCGCCAAAGAATCAGCCCTCCAGCGAGCCGTGAGTATGAAAAGGGAATTTCATCAGTAAGAAAATACCTCCATTTATGCTTCTGTGGGTGACCGAAATTTTTATTTTGCAGTTCGGATTTGCAGCCTTCGCAGATGAGTTCGTCTTCGGGGGACCTTCTTCCGGAGATGATGGAGAGCGAAACGCCCCCGTCTGCTGCGCCATCAGATAAGGCAGACGAGCCTGAAGTATCGTCATGGAGGGTATCCCCGAGTCCGGAGGGGCCGGAGAGTTCGGCGCCCGCTAGTATCCGACCGGGAGAACTGAAGAATCTGCTTGAGAGGGCGTCCATCTCAAAAGATCATCGTGCGTTGATGCACATGGTGATTGGAAGGATTTCATCCGCCGTGAACGGATTGCGTAACGCCGCCATGAGTTTGCTGGCGGGATTTGAGGTACGCGAAAATGACGCGCCTTCTATTTTTGACAGTTTTGCACATAAAAGTGTGCTCTGTATAGATAGTAGCCCCTGAGACTCAGTAGGTTGTCGAAGACGACAGCGTGCCGTGGATCGAAATCTCAAGAAATGAATGTCGCCGTTCCTATGTAGGTGGCGGATAGTCCGAGGGCTAGCCGGACTAGTGGGGTTGCCGAGTTAATGCGGCAACTTGACGCGGCGGATGCGGACATCGCACTTGTCAACCGGCGACTTGACGAGTCGCAAGGTAAATGTGTTCTCCATGGTTTCTTTATTAATGGGGTCAAAGCCTTCCTCTTGATAAATTATATGCTGTTGTACAGACGGTGCTGCTGCTGTGGAGAGCCTTCGGGCCGAACTTGCTCAAGCTAAGGAGCAAGCCCGAAGGAGTGACACGGCTGCCTCGAGGGCGGCCGAGGAGTTGAAAGCCGAAAAGGCTGCTCACTGCCTAAGCAGGGAAGAAGGTGGCCGAATTGGCCGTAAAAGTGAAGGATGCTGCCGACCGCAATGAGGCTCTTGAAAAGGAGCGCTTATCGGAGCGGGAAGACCTGAAGAAGGCCACCGCCGAGGCCAAGGATGCCCGCTCTGCAATGTAGGCCATGAGGGAGGAGCTGCGCCAGGCCGGAGATATTGTGGCTGGCAAGCCTTATCTGCTGCGTCGCCGGTTTATGGATCAAAAGTATGCTCAATTTGATCGGCTATGGAGTCCAGAGGATCCGTATATGGACTTAGCGGCAAGTGCGGCTGATGCCGTTGAGCACTTCCGGAGCCAGAAGGATCACAAGACGGAAGAGCTATTTTGGTCTCAATTCCATAGTCCGGATCGCTCACTTCCGTTGACCGACCGGTTGGCCGAATGGGCCGAGCTAAATAGGTTGTTCGGACTTGCCATGACTGACATCGTAGCTCATGTCTGGCCAGAGAGGCCCAAGGCGACGAGCTACTTCGGCTTACTGCAGCAATTCCTTGGAGCGGTGCCGCATATCAAGGAGATGAAGCGGTCGGCCTGCATCGAGGGCGCGCGGATGGCACTTGCCCGCGTCAAGGCGCATTGGACAGAGATGGATGCCACCGCTGTTGCCGCCCAGGGCTCGGATGAAGACCGGCTCCCCTCCGAGCACTATTTCGGGGAAGTTATGCGTGGCGCTCGTGTAATAGAGTCGCAGTGCTCAAAAAATGTTACGTTCAAATGAACGTTTTAGCTTGTAAAACAATGATTATGCTATAACTGCTTTTTATACTTGTGCGTCCCAAGTAGTAAAACTTCTCCTATGCGGCCGTTTACGTATACACTTGTATAACCTGAAAGATTGCAGTCTTCGGCTTCAGCCCCCACGCACAAGGTGCAGGGGTGTTTGCAAAAATAGCGCGTTTTCACACTTAATCCGACGTCTCGGTCCTGTTAAGGAGGTGGTAGCGTAGCGAACGAGGCAATCCGGACTATAATGCTTTATCACTTTCACTTAGCCAGTGGAGCTCGAGGGTGGGGCTACGATATAGCCCCTTGGGGCACCGCACTTCTCCGATTCGGGGCGCGTGTGTGCCTGACCGGGAAACGGTCCTTCGTCAAAGCGGGGAATTCTAAACATTCCGGTGGTCGATCGAGTGGTTGACCAGTCTCTCGCTATATCATGACAGTCAGTTTTCGGCTTTCTCTACTGAGGTGCTCGCCCAGCCGAACTGGGGCACAATCGCAGTAGTTCTCCTGGTGCCGCGTTAGCCGATGATACGGAACGTAAGGCAGCAAAACACAGGAGCCGGGCAAACCCAACATTTGACCAAAGACATGATTCGGAGCTGATGCATATAATGCCTAACTCGAGACGCCGAACACTCCCTGAGGTGTTCGGTCTTTATGATAATGGGCAGAACAATGCCCTAAGCCCCTAGTGTCCAAGTACGGGCATGGTCTTCTGACGCGGCCGATGCCAAAACGTCAGGCTCCTCTTTGGCTATAGGAAGAAACCAAGGGAGAATAACAACAAGAGACATTTAAAAAAGGTCTACGCAGGGTCTTAATCTGAAAAGAATCCTCACAACGGGTCCCTACTGCACGTCTGCGCCTGTGTCTCCGTTGCGCCGTTATCCTGGACGGGTATGCACGTTGTTCATCTGTAAAAAGAGAGGAACGCTCAGTTTGAAAACAATGTGTGCGAAAAAATATGTGTAAAAGAAGAAATATAAATAAGTAAAGCGGGGTTTGTATGAACCCGCGGTTGTTTGTGCGCGCAGCCCCCTGTGAAGAGGTGTGCGGCTAGGGAGCCCCTAGTCTGCTGAAGCCGGACTCGTCTATCCGAGTCCGGGGTCTTTGAGTGACCCTCGCACTGAAATGATGCCACGCGGACCGGGCATCTTGAGTGTAAGAGACGCGTAATGCGGTATGGCGTTGAAACGGACAAAAGCCTTTCGTCCCAATAGTGCTTGATATCCACTTTTAAATGGGACGATGTGAAAAATTAGTTTTTCGCGCCGAAAATTGTTCGGTGATCCGAACACGACTTCTAGTAATATGGAGCCTGTGCACTTGGCGTAAGGTCCTGGCGTCACTCCTTTGAAGGAAGTGCGGCTGTGTCGAATTTTTGTAGGGTCTATCCCCATCTGACGGATTGTGTTTGAATACAGCAGGTTTAAGTCGCTGCCTCCGTCCATTAGGACTTTAGTGAATTGTAATCCGTCGATTATGGGATTCAATATCAGGGCAGTCCGTCCCGCGCTTCGAACGCTTCTGGAATAGTCCAGGTGGTCGAAAGTGATTGGTTTTGATATCCAATCTCTATGGTCTGCTGGGTTGGACCATGCGAGGCTCTTTTTAGGAAGTGCCGCACTATTTTTCCGCATTATCACATGAAGTGAGTTTACTGCTTTGACCTCTTGTGGGAAAGTCTTTTGTTTTCCGGAGCTCTGCTGGTGGGGTTTATCTTCTTCGCTTGATGCGTCGAGCCCCTTGTGTTTGGCGTTTAGTCGGCCGGACTGTTTAAAAACCCAACAATCCCTGTGTGTGTGATTTGCAGGCCTTCCGAGGGTACTGTGGATTTGACATATCCGACCCAAGATCTTGTTTAAGCTAGTCAATTCATCGCTGTCATCCTTAAGAGGCTGTGTTTTGTTGTTTGGCCGCGAGCTTTTGAATCCGGCGTTGACTGCCGTGCTCTTTGGGCCTTTCTCTTTATTCCGGCGCTGCTCTTTTCTGCGCCATGATTTTCCGTTTCCATCCCTTATCTCAGATGTACTTGGGTCGCTGGTGCTGCATCTGGCTAGCCAGCTATCCTCTCCCGCACAGAAGCGGGTCATGAGGCTTGTTAGTGCGGACATTGTCCTCGGTTTTTCTTGGCCGAGGTGCCTGGCAAGCCATTCGTCTCGGACATTGTGTTTGAAAACTGCTAAGGCTTCGGTGTTCGGACAGTCGACTATTTGGTTCTTTTTGGTGAGGAACCTGTTCCAGAATTTCCGCGCTAACCCTCCGGGCTGTTGAGTTATATGACTTAGATCATCTGCATCCGGAGGGCGGACATAAGTCCCTTGAAAATTTGCTCTAAACGCGTCCTCGAGCTCTTCCCAACTTCCAACAGTGTTTTCTGGGAGGCTTTTAAGCCAATGACGGGCTGGCCCTTTGAGCTTGAGGGGTAGGTATTTTATGGCGTGGAGATCGTCTCCTCTGGCCATGTGTATATGCAGTATATAATCTTCTATCCAGACTCCAGGGTCTGTTGTTCCATCGTAGGCCTCTATGTTTATGGGTTTAAATCCTGCTGGGAACTCATGGTCCAGCACCTCATCGATGAAACATAGTGGGTGTGCGGCGCCCCTGTATTTGTGTGTGCCGCTATCTTCGGACACTTGACGTGTTGCCTTGCTTCTTGGGGCCTTCTTCTTTGGCCCGTAGATGGACCTGGCTGGGCCATCTATCCTTCCAAGTTCGTTGGTTGGTTTATGTGTGGCGCCGCTTTCAGAATTTGGCCTATCATCTGGCCGTCTATCCAACCAGGCAGCCTTTATTTTTTGACGGTGGGGGCTCTGTGGCCTCCTCGTCGAATTCTGGTAGCAGCTTACGCTTCGGGTAGCTCTTTGATTGGTGGCCATTGCCGTATTTATCTGCGGTTTTGAGCACTTTGCTCCATCTCATTTTGAGTGTGTCTTCCGCTGTTTTGAGCTTCTGCTTTTCCTTCTTCAGGCTTCTTGCCGTGTTGACGAGTCTTTTTCGAAGGTTTTTGCTCTCCGGCGGCGTGTCTGGCATGAGGTCGTCCGGACTGTCGTTTTCGCCGGGCCTGGACTGATTATCTGACTCGTCATGTTCGGACGGTTGCTTGTCTGCATGTTCGTCGTCCAATTGTGAGCCCTGCTGTATGACGGGCTTATTGGGAGCGTTGTTGTCGTCGAGGCGGGACTTAGGGCGGTGTCTGCGTCGCTGTTTTGGTTGTTTATCGGCGGGGTTATCTTCTGCCGCGGCCCGTTGGTCCTCGTCATCGCTCTCCTTTGGGGTATCCACCATGTATACGTCATATGACGAGGTGGTCCTCCCGTGCCTTATAGGCTCTGTTTCTTGTTCGTCTCCGGCATCGTCGTCCATAGTGTCGATGTCGTCGGAGTCGTAGTCTAGCATGTCGGTTAGATCGTCGACAGTGGCTACAAAGTGGGTGGTGGGTGGGCTCTGAATTTCTTCGTCGTCTGCATCCCAACCATCCTGGCCATAGTCCGGCCAGGGCTCTCCTGATAATGAGAGATGCTTTAGTGAATTCAGGATGTCGCCAAAAGGCGAGTATCGGAAGATGTCCGCGGCGGTGAATTCCATAACCGGCGCCCAATCCGAATCGATTGGCAGAGGCGTGGGAGGTTCGGAGTCCGGCAAGGAGTCCAGCACCTCGGAATCACAAGTTTCGCGGGGGACAAGATTAATGTTCGGCTCCATCGCCGAGGAAGTTGAAGCCCCTGAGGCGGCGTCTATCCACCGATCCTCGATCTGGGTGATCGGCTCCGGACTAATGGCCGAAGCGAATTCGTGTGCGGCCACCAAGGCACTGTTTGGCGGCAGAGCTAGAACATGCCCATTGCAACAGTGCGGCGCGCTTGGCTGTGGCTCTGGTCCGTCGAAGATCAAGTCTCCGTGGACATCAGCCATGAAGTTTAGGCTTCCGAATCTGGCCTGACGGCCAGGGGCGTAGCTTTCGATCTGCTCCAGATGGCCAAGCGAGTTAGCCCGCAGTGCGAAGCCACCGAATACGAAGATCTGTCCGGGGAGAAAAGTCTCACCCTAGACAGCGTTGTTAGTTGAAGATGCCATCAAGCCTATCGGTGACGACACAGAGGAACTCTCAATGAAAGCACCAATGTCGGTGTCAAAACCGGTGGATCTCGGGTAGGGGGTCCCGAACTGTGCGTCTAGGCGGATGGTAACAGGAGACGAGGGACACGATGTTTTACCCAGGTTCGGGCCCTCTCGATGGAGGTAAAACCCTACTTCCTGCTTGATTAATATTGATGATATGGGTAGTACAAGAGTGGATCTACCACAAGATCAAGGAGGCTAAACCCTAGAAGCTAGCCTATGGTATGATTGTTGTAATGTATGTTGTGTCCTACGGACCAAAGCCCTCCGGTTTATATAGACACCGGCGGAGGCTAGGGTTACACAGAGTCGGTTACAATGGTAGGAGATCTACATATCCGTATCGCCAAGCTTGCCTTCCACGCCAAGGAAAGTCCCATACGGACACGGGACGGAGTCTTCAATCTTGTATCTTCGTAGTCTTGGAGTCCGGCGGACGATGATAGTCCGGCTATCCGGACACCCCCTAGTCCAGGACTCCCTCACACCCTTTAGGACACTCTTATAATACATTTCGGGCGTACGATACTCCTTGCCCGCCGGCGGCGCGTCTGTCAGAAGCCTCTCAGCATCCAGCCTGCCCCAATGCACCTTTGCGCGGGCAAGGGCCCGACGGGCACCTTCAATGCAGGCGAAGGGCTTGATGACTTCCACCCAAGGGCACGCATCCACCAGCCGCCGCACGAGGCCGAAGTAGCTCCCAGGCATGGCCTCTTCAAGCCACAGCCGGACTATGAGGCCCTTCATGGCCTGCTCGGCTACCTTGTGGAGCTCGACCAGCTGCTTCAGCTGGTCGCTAAGGGGCACCGGATGTCCGGCCTCAGCATACTGAGACCAGAAGACCTTCTCCGTTGTGCTCCCCTCCTCGGCCCGGTAGAATGCGGCGGCATCGGACACGCTGCGAGGCAGATCTGCAAACGCTCCTGGAGAGCTCCGAATTCGGGTAAGTAACAGGTAATTCACATTCACATGCTTGCTTTGCATGAAAAATGCCTTACCCGCCGCTATTTTCTTCACCGCCTCAATCTCCTGGAGGGCCTTATGGGCCTCGGTCTTTGGCGGCTTTGGCACTCTCAAGAGCCGAGGCAAGCTCAGACTCTCGAGTCTTCGAGTCGCGCTCCAAACTCTCATGCTTTTCCATGAGAGCCTGGAGCTCTTGCCGCACCTCCGCCACCCGCGCCTCCTGCTTCTCTCGCTCCGCTCGTTCCGCGGCCGCATTATGTTCGGCCGCGGACACGGCCTCCTTCAGGGTCGCCACCTTGTTCGTGGCCCCTGCAGTGCCCACGTTATCCTTGTTATTTCTATTGCAACCAAAATCCTTTTCTATAAGGTACAAATTTAATACGGTGTTACTCACCTTCTTTGTCCTCGAGCTGCTTCTTGGCAAGGCCGAGCTCATTCTCGGACTGCTCGAGGTCCTGCTTCAAAGCACCGACCTCCGCAGTCAATGTGGCAGAGGTCAGCAGCGCAGCCTGCAATCCCATATTGACATAATTTTTAGAACTCCTGCGTATATCTTTTTAGATCCTCAGTCCGGCTTTTCTTTCCGAACACCGAACCGAGCATCAGGGGCTACTGTCTATGTGGTATTACATTACATATTTTAAAAACTTTTTACCTCAAAGCCTGTTAGAAGGCTGCTGCAGGCTTCGGTCAGCCCGCTCTTGGCGAGCTGAACCTTCTGAATCACCGCACTCATAATAGTGTGGTGTTCTTCCTTGATGGAAGCGCCGTTGAGCGCCTCCAACATGTTGTCCGGCGCCTCCGGTTGGACGGAGGCCGCCGGTGTTACGGTCTTGCCCTTCTTACGAAGGGGCCGCCTGCCGGACTCCGGAACCACTGCAGGTTTCGGTGCGGAGTCCGGTACGAAGTCCGGGAGGTTGCCCTGTGGCACCTCCGGAGCCTCCCCCTCCTGGCGGGTCCCCTCCTGGGATCCCACCTCGGCGTCCTCAGCATCACGAGGGGTGGAGGCGGTCGGAATGGAATCCACACACGACGGAGCCAAGGACCCGCTCGAAGAAGCGGGAAAATCGTCCTCGGCCGGACTACAGGTTGTATGCAGCATTAGAAGGACACTGTGTGGCAAAAAGAGAAATTATAAATCATTCAGGAATCCGGATACTTACAATCTTGCCGGGGGCTTGGCCCTTGAGGGCCACCCCTCGTCGCCATCGTCGGCGTTGGCGGAGCTGTCCGGAGGAAGGGTCCTTCCCCTTTTGGACCCTTCGGCCTCCCCCGTTGGGGAAGCCTTCCTCTTCTTCTCTCCCTCCTCCTGGGGAGAGTCCTCTTTCTCCTCCTCGTCTTCGGGGGAGGAGTCCGCCTCAGAGCCATCGGACGATGAGTCTGACACCACCTGGCACCGGGAACTCCTTCGGGTTCCCGTGGCCTTCTTCTTGGCCTTCTTTTCTGGCACCACGTAAAGGGCCGGAACTAGCAGCCCCGCCAAACGGGTGTCCGCTGGATCTTCAGGAAGGGGAGCCGGACAGTTAACCTGTCTGGACGTCCTCTGCCAGTCCTGTTAAAGGCATTGGGAGTTTTAGATCCCACATAGAGTCAAACTATGAGAGAAATATGTGTCCCATAAAGGATAACAAAGCTTACCTTGCCGGTCGGGCGCTTGGTGCTGAATCCGCGATCTTCAGTCGCGGATGCGGGGGCTTCTCCGCCCTTGAACAACACCCTCCAAGCAGCTTCGTACGTTGTGTCGAAGAGCCCGCTCAGGGTCCGGTGCTGTGTCGGATCGAACTCCCACAAATTGAAGGCCCGTTGTTGGCAGGGGAGAATTCGGCGGATGAGCATGACCTCGATCACGTTGACAAGCTTAAGCTTCTTGTTCACCGGGGTCTGGAGACAGGACTGGAGTCCTGTCAGCTCCTCCGAACTACCCCATAGCAAGCCCTTCTCTTTCCAGGAGGTGAGCTGCATGGGGATACCAGATCTGAACTCGGGGGCCGCTGCCCATTTAGGGTCACGCGGCTCAGTGATGTAGAACCACCCCGATTGCCACCCTTTGACGGACTCCACGAAGGCACCCTCGAGCCAGATGACGTTGGGCATTTTGCCCACCATGGTGCCTCTGCACTCCGCTTGGACGCCCTTCACCACCTTCGGCTTAACATTGAAGGTCTTTAGCCACAAGCCGAAGTGGGGCTAGATGAAGAGGAAGGCCTCGCACACGATGATAAACACCGAGATGTTGAGGATGAAGTTTGGCGCCAGATCGTGGAAGTCCAGGCCGTAGTAGTACATGAGCCCCCGGACGAATGGATGAAGTGGGAAGCCCAGTCCGTGGAGGAAGTGGGGAAGGAATACGACCCTCTCATGAGGCCTGGGGGTGGGGATGAGCTGCCCCTCATCGGGCAGCCGGTGCGCGATGTCGCTGGAGAGGTATCTGGCGCCGCGCAGCTTCTCGATGTGCCCCTCCGTAACGGAGGAGGCCATCCACTTGCCTCCCGCTCCGGACATGGCTGGAGAAGGTTGAGACGAGATGTGCGGACTTGGGCGCTGGAGCTCGAGTGCGCGAAGATGGATAAGCAAAGGAGGAAGAAGGCGTAGGTAAAAAAGGTGGATCCTTATCCCCTTATATATGGGCGGACGAAGACTATGCGTCCCCACCGGCCTGGTAGAACTTGCTTATCTCCCAAGCGCCACCATCAATGGCGCGGTTGGGTTACCCACATCCGTATTGAAGGGAATCCCGGAATAAGGGGAACATGATCTCTGCTTCGACAAGACGTGCCAAGGAAACCGCTTCGCTAAACGCGCTGAGGTGGTATAATAAAAAACGATTCAAGTAAAGGCTTGGTAGTGGCGTGATGTCATGCCACGAAATACGTCAGCAGATTTAACTTGTGTGCATATTATTCTCTCTATGGTGGTATGTGGAATTTATTTTGCAGAGCCGGACACTATCCTGGTGTTCACAATCTTCTATGAATTAATTCGAAGGAGGAACCCGCCTTGCAATGCCGAACAATATGCGCGCCGGACTCATCGTCATTGAAGCCTGGTTCAGGGGCTACTGAGGGAGTCCTGGACTAGGGGGTGTCCAGATAGCCGGACTATCCTCATCGGCCGGACTCCAAGACTATGAAGATACAAGATTGAAGACTTCGTCCCGTGTCCGGATGGGACTTTCCTTGGCGTGGAAGGCAAGCTTGGCGATACGGATATGTAGATCTCCTACCATTGTAACCGACTCTGTGTAACCCTAGCCCTCTCCGGTGTCTATATAAACCGGAGGGTTTTAGTCCGTAGGACGAACAACCATTACAACAATCATACCATAGGCTAGCTTCTAGGGTTTAGCCTCCTTGATCTCGTGGTAGATCCACTCTTGTACTACCCATATCATCAATATCAATCAAGCAGGAGTAGGGTTTTACCTCCATCGAGAGGGCCCGAACCTGGGTAAAAACATCGTGTCCCTTGTCTCCTGTTACCATCCGCCTAGACGCACAGTTCGGGACCCCCTACCTGAGATCTGCCGGTTTTGACACCGACATTGACCCTCAAAAAACTTGGCTGCATCAGTTGTACTCTTCGCCAAGTCCGCATACGCATCTGCAGGATTCCAGCGTCCATCCAGGGGAGCATACTTCGGATCCAAAAACTTCGTCCGCAGTAAGTAGAGCCCCTAGCCGCGATTTTACCGGCCTGTTGAAGCTCCTCCCACACACCCCTAACCTCGGTCCGCATCTCCTTGGTGGCATTAAGTGCCTTGCTCAAGTCGGCCGAACTAGCCTTATTCTCCTTATCGAGGAGTTCATACCGGTCGGCGGCATTGTTTAACTCCACAGCCATTTCGGCTATTTTTTCCTCGCTTCGGCGACGAGCAGCCTGTTCGGCTCTCAACTCTTCGGCCGCCTTTAGGGCAGCCGCATTGCTAACCCGAGCTTGCTCCTTGGCCTAGGCAAGTTCCGCCCTCAGGGCCTCCACGGCAGCAGCACCATCTGCAGTCCAAACATATTACATTAATATCATGCCGCCCTCATATTTTCCTATACAACATAATAAGGAAGGCAGAGCACATACCTTGTGATTTGTCCAGCCGCTCGTTCACCAGCGTGATATCGGCATCAATAGATCCGATCTACCTCGTTAGTTCGGCAACTTCAACGGACTGGTCGGCGGCCGGACCCACAGGTACCTGCACGTATTTACAGCGCAATCATTGATTTATGATCCCCCGCTTTCCGCCTAGGGTGGGCAACCAGAGTCTCAGGGGCTACTATCCATATGGAGCACACCTAGCGCGCGCCTAACAACCAAAAAATAGTGTATTTTTCACTACATACCTCAAAGCCTCTGAGCAGGCTTGTAAATGCTTCATTCAAACCGCTTGTGGCGGATGCAATCTTCTTGAGCACCGTGCTCATTAATGAGCGGTGCTCCTCCAAGAGTGCAGCTCGCTCCAGTAGGCCTGTCAGTATGTCCGGCCGGACATCGCCCTGTGCCGGACCCTTCTCATTGCCCCCCGTGGGAGCCAAACGCTCCGGGCTCAGGGCGGCTGATGCATCGGCCTCCGGCTTCGGCAGATCCGGACTCCTCCATGACGATACCTCGGTGTCGCCCGCTTCATGAGTCAGAGAGGTGGGTGGGGTCTCGCTCTCCATCATCTCCGGAGGAAGATCCCCCAAAGATGAACTCTGTTGAGAAGAGCTGCTAGCCGGACTGCAAAAGACGGATCCTGGTTATTGATCTAGGAGAAACGCAACACCTTTGAATTAACGATTGACTTACAGCTCGTTGGAGGGCTGGCCCGTTGGCGGGCACGACGCGGTAGGGGTCGGGGCAGAGCCCCCTGGTGATACCTTTTTCCCTGGCTTGGGCATCTCCGTATCCAAGTCTTCGGAGGCATCCCTCTTTTTACCGCGCGGGGAGGAGGCTTTGGCCTCCCCTTCCCGACTACCCTCCTTAGGGGAGGTAACAATTTTGCCGGTTCGGATGTGTAGCGTGTGAAGTTCAGTTTCTTCGTTCTTCTCCTTGTCTTTCCTTGAGGGCATTCTGCTGAGTACCCGGTCAAGCATCTTGGACATGGGGGGGCCAGGCGAGCCTTCGGGAAGTGGCGCCGGACACCTGATTCTCTCTGCCTTGCTGAGCCATTCCTGGCCACGGATGATTTTCAGAATAACGACTATGATAAATTCAAAACAAGGTGTCCGCTATCAAGGTTACTTACTTTGGTATCTAGGCGATTGCAGCTTAGGCCCACATCCTCGGTGGTGTCCGGACACTCTACTTTCGGTCCGAAGAATAATTTGCACATCCCTCCGAGCTTCAAGCCGAAGAAGTGCTTAACAGTCTGTGGACCCTCTGGAATGAACTCCCACATCCGGAGAGGCCGGCGTTGGCACGGCAACATCTGTTGGATTAACATCACTTGCATGATGGTGACAAGATTAATGTCTCTCCCAAGAAGCTCTCGGATGCGGCTCTGCAGTACTGGTACATCACCAACGGGCCCCCAATTCTGTCCTACATCGATCCAAGACACCAGTTGTGACGAAGGCCCCGAGCGGAACTCGGGGGCGGCCACCCACTTTGTGCCTCTGGGAGCCGTAACATAAAACCACCTCCGTTCCCATACATCGGATACTTCGGGAAAGGAACCCTCTGGCCATGGGGCGTCGGCGTTCCTGCTTATTATGGCACCTCCGCATTCTGCGTGTTGCCCCTCGATCATCTTCGGCTTCACATTGAAGGTCTTGAGCCATAAGCCGAAGTGTGGGGTGACGTGGAGGAAGGCCTCGCACACTATAATGAACGACGAGATATGGAGGATAGCGTCCGGAGCCAGATCATGAAAATCCAACCCGTAATAGAACATGAGCTCCCTCACAAAAGGATCGAGGGTGAGGCCCAAGCCACGGAGGAAGTGAGGGACAAACACGACGCTCTCATTGAGCTCCGGTGTAGGGATGACCTGCCCTGGAGCAGGAAGCCTGTGCTGGATGTCGGTGGTCAAATATCCGACCGCCCTAAGCTTCGCAATGTCCTCCTCTTGAATCGAGGAGGCCACCCACCGGCCTTGAGGGTTGGATCCGGACATATTTGAGGATCTAGGGTGTTGAGGCTTAGGCCTCGGGTGTTAGAACTCGAGGTGCGAAAAGGCGCGAGGGAGGTGGAAAAGAGGCATAGGCCTCGGTCCCTTTTTATAAAGGGGGTGAATATCAAGAGTCCTTGGGGTGACCGCCTGAGGTTTACCTAACGGCACACGGAGTCATACCAACGGTCTTCATGGGGCTACGCACACCCACATTAATGGAAGATCCCATAATAAGAGGAACACGATCTCTGCCTCGACAGGACGTGCCAATAAAACCGCCTCGCAGTGTGAGTCGAGGTGGGGCGAGAAGCACCAGTTCATGTTGAACTGGGCCATGATGCGAAGGCACGACGTACGAAGATTGCCAACGGATCAGATTTATGCTATGTTCCCTACAATGGTGTGTAAGAATCACCTCGTGGATCCGGACACGATCTAAGTGTTCGATAATTACTTTGGAGTATTCAGAGATGGAACCCGCCCTGCAATGCCGAAGTCAAGATTGCGCGCCGGACTCATCGTCATTGAAGCCTGGTTCAGGGGCTACTGAGGGAGTCCTGGATTAAGGGGTATCCGGACAGCCGGACTATATACATCGCTCGGACTATTGAAGCGTGAAGATACAAGACTCAAGACTCCGTCTCGTGTCCGGATGGGATTCTCCTAGGCATGGAAGGCAAGATTAGCGATCCGGATGTTATATTTCCTTCCTTGTAACCGACTCCATGTAAACCCTAGCTCTCTCCGGTGTCTATATAAACCGGAGAGGTTGGTCCTTAGAAGGCCGATCACAATTACAATCATACCATCATAGGCTAGCTTCTAGGGTTTAGCCTCTACGATCTCGTAGTAGATCTACTCTTGTACTACCCATATCTTCAATATTAATCAAGCAGGAAGTAGGGTTTTACCTCCATCGAGAGGGCACGAACCTGGGTAAACATTGTGTCCCTTGTTTCCTGTTACCATCAGCCTAGACGCATAGATCGGGACCCCCTACCCGAGATCCGCCGGTTTTGACACCGACAATGACGGCGCCCTCCGGTGGCTCTTGGTGGTGCTCCAAATCAAGAGAGGGATTGAGCTAGAGTGTGCAGAGATAGAGGATAGCGGTCGAGGGGGTCAAGGGTATCTCAACAGCGCAAGGACAAGGCCTCGGGAGGGCCAGGCAGGCAGCTGCGTGCCGGCGCGCAGGGGCACTGTGCTCGGCCTTGCCTCTGCCAGTAGGCAGAGGTTGAAGAAGACCACGGTGCCCCTGGTGGGCTGGGCTGGGTGGCTACAGTACTGGGCTGGCCAACTGGGCCAGCCAGGCAAGTTGGCCCAGGCTGGCTCTTCTGTCTTTTTTATTTCTCTTCTGTTTTCTATTTGTTTTATTCATTTGCCATTGATTTAAAATTGAAAACAATTTCAAAACAGTGCCAACACCCTCTGAATAATTCTATGTTGCTGAATGGACTATTCCAAATGCACATAAAATGTTTCAGGGTATTTGGAAATGTATTCTATACTTATTATGAATATAGTTCTAAATGCAAATAAAATAATGATTTAAATTCAGTGCCCAAAATATTCTTAAAAAATGTTCATAATTTTTTGGTTCGGCTCAAAACCTTTGCGAAAATATAACCAACATTATTTAGGCCATTTTGGAAACATTGAATGCATTTGCAGAATTGTTGCCCTTTACTTAATATTTTTCGAGGCTTTGAAAATTCCGTCAATTCAAATTCCTTGAATTTAAACATGATACAACAACCAAGCTAGTCCAAGTGCAAGGTAAAGTTAGGGATGTGGCATACACCCTCCGATACTACTCATAGATTCATCAAAATAAGCAAACAACACATAGAAAACATAATATGTTTTAAGTAGAACAGTCTGTAGTAATCTGGAAACTTTCCATACCTTTGTAACTCCAAAAATTCTGAAAAATTAGGACAGTGTGGAAAATTTGTATATCAATAATGTGTAAAACATTCATATGAAAATCATGTTCCTGTGAATTTTCGAAATTCCTGGACTGGGAGTAAAATTTTATGTTTTTGCACAGAATCAAGTCAACTATCATCCACACTATCCCAAAGGCTTTACTTGGCACTTTATTGAAACAAAAGCTATAAAACATGATTACTACAGTAGCTTAATCATGTGAGCACACAAAAATAGTAGGGGTAAATATTGGGTTGTCTCCCAACAATGCTTTTCTTTAATGCCTTTTTAGCTAGGCATGATGATTTCAATGATGCTCACATAAAAGATAAGAATTGAGACATAATGGGAGCATCCTGAAGAATATGACTAGCACATTTAAGTCTAACCCGCTTCCTATGCATAGGTATTTTGTGAGCAAACAACTTATGTGAACAAGAGTCAACTAGCATAGGAAGGCAAAACAAGCATAACTTCAAGATTTTCAACACATAGAGAGGAAACTTGATATTATTGCAACTCCTACAAGCATATATTCCTCCCTCATAACAATTTTCGGTAGCATCATGAATGAATTCAACAATATAACTATCACATAAATCATTCTTTCCATGATCTACAAGCATAGAAATTTTTGTACTCTCCACATAAGCAAATTTATTCTCATGAATAGTAGTGGGAGCAAACTCAACAAAATAACTATCATGTGAGGCATAATCCAACTGAAAATTAAAATCATGATGACAAGTTTCATGGTTATCATTATTCTTTATAGCATACATGTCATCACAGATAGCAACTTTGTTCTCATAATCATTTGGAACGTCTTCTGAAATAGTGGATTCATCACTAAATAAAGTCATGACCTCTCCAAATCCACTTTCATAATTATCACAATAAGATTCAACACCCTCCAAAATAGTGGGATCATTACCTAGAGTTGACACTCTTCCAAACCCACATTCATCAATATAATCATCATAAATAGGAGGCATGATTTCATCATAATAAATATTCTCATCAAAACTTGGGGGACTAAAAATATGATCTTCATCAAACATAGCATCCCCAAGCTTGTAGCTTTGCATATCATTAGCATCATGGATATTCAAAGAATTCATACTAACAACATTTCAATCATGCTCATGATACAAAGATTTTATGCCAAACAATTTATTGACTTCTTCCCCTAACACTTGAGCAGAATTTTCCTTTCCATCATTTTCACAAAAGACATTAAAAAGATGAAGCATATGAGGCAACCTCAGCTCCATCTTTTGTAGTTTTCTTTTATAGACTAAACTAGTGATAAAACAAGAAACTAAAAGATTCGATTGCAAGATCTAAGGATATACCTTCAAGCACTCACCCCCCGGCAACGGCGCTAGAAAAGAGCTTCGTTGTTGGGATGTGAGTGCCGCTTACCTAGCCTCCCCGACAATGGCGCCAGAAAAGAGCGTGATGCCTACTACGCAACCTTTCTTCTTGTAGACGTTGTTGGGCCTCACTACAAAAAAATACACTTCCGTGATGATACGTGTTTGTCACAGTAGGTCGCGTTTTTTGTCAGGCATGTACATCCATGACGATTTTATGACAGAATCAATATAGTCATACCTGTGCTGTCGTAGAAGTGTTCCATGATAGTACCAAAATTATCATCACAGAAGTGTCCACTTCCATGACGATAAATCGCGCGTCACAGAAGTGCTTTCATCAAGGGTGACCGACACATGGGATCCATCGTAACGGAACGCTGTTAAGCTCTCGGGTCCGGTTTTGGAACTGATAACCCGTTAACAGCCCCGACCAATGGGGATTTTCCATGTGTAAAATCATCATTGGCTGGAGGAAACACGTGTCGGCTCACCGTTGGGACACATGTCATCCACTCATTGGACCCAAGGCGCCTATGATACGTCGACACGTGGCACGACCCAACAGAGGCCCATTCCTGTCAAAAGGCCGGCCCGTTTTACTTGGTCAAAAGGTGGCGGGCCGGCCCATGGAAAGCCTGTTAACGACATGTTCGCATATAGCCCATTTACAGCCCGCTAACCCAGGGGCCGTTATGACCTCTCCGAATTAGGCCTAGTAGCTTCATCTAGCCCGTCCAATATGATTCCCGCCCGTTTTAACTTCTGGCCCATGTACGGCCCATGATGTCTTCCGGCCCATATGAGGCCCTTTGTAACTCTTGGCCCATTAATGGCCCGTGGTGAAACTGGCCCGTAATGAACAGTGTATCACTTTATACCCATTAACGGCCCATTATTCCATTGGGCTGTTTCCATCCCAAGTTATCTTTTGGCCTTCTCAGGGCCCATTTATTCTTGGGCTCATTTCCAGCATTCAATTACTTACGACCCGCTACTGTCATTTTCTGCTTTTGGGCCAAATTCAGCCCGTCGTTACAGTCGGCTTGTTTGTGGCCCGTTAATACGTTGGGTCGTTTTCATGTAAAAAAAAACCCTTGGGCTGTTTTCACAGAGTTATCAAATACGGCCTATTAATGGCCCGCTATGGTCCATGAATAGTACAGCCCATGGTTGGCGAAATGATACGCACGTAGAAGGCCCATGGATCCTACGTCCCGTAGAAGGCCCATGCATCATACAGGCGGTAGACGGCCCATGGATCGTACGGCCGGTAGACGGCCCATGGAACCTACGGCCCGTATAAAAGGCCAATGGATCCTACGGCCCGTAGAAGGCCCATGGATCATACGGCCCACAGGAGGCCCATGGTTACAACAGTCCGTTTGTTGCCATGATTATTTTGGCCTAGTTACCAAAAATAGGCTATTGTGGCCACTAGAAAAACACAGAACAAGAACTGCAGTGACTACAAGCAAACAACTAAACAAGACAATAAGGAAATAAATAAGCAAGCAATTAACACTAGCCTATTACCGCTATTACACATATTACATCTACTAGGCATCAAAGTTTGCCACCAGTGCAAATATAGGGAACAAAGCAGCATATTACATACACTGGCCGTCAAAATTGGCCACCAGTGCAAATAAACGTGGCAGCAAAACAAGAGCATAACTGAAACACCTTCAAAAGAGCTCAAGAAACATTATCCTGGGTATCCACCATGCTGGTAATAAGCTTAGCAAGCTTATTAGCTTTGTCCTGTTTGGCGCTAAAATCCTCCAACGCTTGTTGTTGCACCAGAAAGTATGCATCTGAATGCTCCAGGGACTTTCGCAGTCCTTCCGCTTCTTGTCGCAGCACAGCTGATCGATGCCTTTCAGCTTGTAGTTGAGACTCAAGAAACCAAACTGATTTAGACAGTGAGTTTGAATAGCTCGTGCAAGCGGTAGTGGCCAGTAACTCAGACACTAAACCAAGACAGGACTTTGGGGTTGTGTCACTGTCTTCAAGATAGTCTTCCTTAGCTGTTTTATCAGCTTTGTTGGAGACCAACAAGGATGTGTCACTATCCTGAACCTTATCTGCATTACTTCCTTTCCATTGCTTAATAAGGCACTCTTCCCCAATATTCTGTCAGCATTCTAAAAGAAGAAACAAGCAGACACATGACATGTTTAGCATGTACTAGTATATGAAACTCATTTTGGTGAACCGGTTCATTAGTAAGGTGGACGGGATTAAACTACCAAGTATTCTATTGCCAAGTACTAGTACATAATAAAAGCATCAAACAAACATATATCTATGTCCTATGGTCATTGCATTGTCTTGCCAAATCAAAATAGAGACACGGTTCAGATCATATCAGTTCAAGACAAAGCAGCAGTCAAAGAATACAAAGCGTGGGAAACTACACGACACAACAAGATTTCAGATGGGTACCACAGGTCTACATGTACAACAACACTATTGGATCTGTTGTGATGCTAGTAATGTGCATGATATGAGAAGTCAACTGTATACACAATTGAAATTGAAATCAATAGAGCTATTGATAAGAGCAAACCTGTTAAAGAAACATGTGTGAACATACCTACTGTGCCATTGGAGTTTCAATTGGATCTTTCAATTTAAAAATAAGTTTGTATGAGTAAATACAATGATACAAGAGCAAAGCAATCATAGTTAAGAAAGGCGCGCCTAAGCGAGCGCTTAAGGGCGCCTAGGTTCTAGGCGTTGGCAAAACGGATTGTGCATAACTACGCTTAATCTGTGCATAACTGTGCATAAGCATGCGCTTTGGTCAGTAAAGTGCAAGGCGGTGGCAAAACGCACAATTAACGCCTAGTGCTTTTTTGAACTATGATAGCAATGGAATCTTAAAATAGAACAGTTGTTCTTCAGGTTTAGGCACTTGTTCTACATGAACAGAGTACAGTAAGACGCAAGAATATAGTATTTAAAAATAGAAAATGAGCTCATAGACCTTATCACATTCTTGGTTCGGGACCAGTACAGAACAAGGCGTTCCCAGTCATCGTCCAGTAAATGTGTCTCAGGAGAACGTAAGGGAATTTGATGAGTTTCTTTGCCGGTGAAGCATGTTTTCTTAAGGTAATTCTGATACTGCCACCAAGCATTCTTGAAGATAGCAGAGGTATTAGCACAGGTTACCTCATCCTGAGTTTCCAAATCGGTCCTTCTCTATAGAGAAAAATGGGAAAATTTGTTGTATTATAACCATCATGGAGGTAGGATGTATGGGACAAAGCAAAGTAATTGCCATGAATAACATTACTTACACATAACTCCTAGACAAACACCTGCAACTGGCATTGTCTTGCCAAATACTAGTACATAATAAAAGCATCAAACAAATATATATCTATGTCCTATGGTCACTGCATTGTCTTGCCAAATCAAAATAGAGACATGGTTCAAATCATATCAGTTTAAGACAAAGCAGCAGTGAAAGAATACAAAGCGTGGGAAACTACACGACGCAATAAGATTTCAGATGGGTACCACGGGTCTACATGTACAACAACACTATTGGCTCTGTTGTGATGCTAGTAATGTCCATGATATGAGAACTCAACTGTATACACAATTGAAATTGAAATCAATAGAGCTATTGATAAGAGCAAACCTGTTAAAGAAACATGTGTGAACATACCTACTGTGCCATTAGAGTTTCGATTGGATCTTTCAATTTAAAAATAAGTTTGTATGAGTAAATATAGTGATACAAGGGAAAAGCAATCATAGTTAAGAAAGGAACGCCTAAGCGAGCGCTTAAGCGCGCCTAGGCTCTAGGCGTTGGCAAAACGCATTGCGCATAACTATGCTTAATATGTGCATAACTGCACATAAGCATGCGCTTTGGTCAGTAAAGCGCAAGGCGGTGGCAAAACGCACAATTAACGCCTAGCGCTTTTTTGAACTATGATAGCAATGGAATCTTAAAATAGAACAATTGTTCTTCAGGTTTAGGCACTTGTTCTACATGAACAGAGTATAGTAAGACGCAAGAATATAGTATTTAAAAATAGAAAATGAGCTCATAGACCTTACCACATTCTTGGTTCGGGACCAGTACAGAACAAGGCGTTCCCAGTCATCGTCCAGTAAATGTGTCTTAGGAGAACGTAAGGGAATTTGATGAGTTTGTTTGCCGGTGAAGAACATTTTCTTCAGGTAATTCCGATACTGCCACCAAGCATTCTTGAAGATTGCAGAGGTATTAGCACAGGTTACCTCATCCTGAGTTTCCAAATTGGTCCTTCTCTATAGAGAAAAATGGGAAAATTTGTTGTATTATAACCATCATGGAGGTAGGATGTATGGGACAAAGCAAAGTAATTGCCATGAATAACATTACTTACACATAACTCCTAGAAAAACACCTGCAACTGGCATTGTCTTGCCAAATACTAGTACATAATAAAAGCATCAAACAAATATATATCTATGTCCTATGGTCACTGCATTGTCTTACCAAATCAAAATAGAGACACGGTTCAAATCATATCAGTTTAAGACAAAGCAGCAGTGAAAGAATACAAAGCGTGGGAAACTACACGATGCAATAAGATTTCAGATGGGTACCACGGGTCTACATGTACAACAACACTATTGGCTCTGTTGTGATGCTAGTAATGTCCATGATATGAGAACTCAACTGTATACACAATTGAAATTGAAATCAATAGAGCTATTGATAAGAGCAAACCTGTTAAAGAAACATGTGTGAACATACCTACTGTGCCATTGGAGTTTCGATTGGATCTTTCAATTTAAAAATAAGTTTGTATGAGTAAATATAGTGATACAAGGGAAAAGCAATCATAGTTAAGAAAGGCACGCCTAAGCGAGCGCTTAAGCGCGCCTAGGCTCTAGGCGTTGGCAAAACGCATTGCGCATAACTACGCTTAATTTGTGCATAACTGCACATAAGCATGCGCTTTGGTCAGTAAAGCGCAAGGCGGTGGCAAAAGGCACAATTAACGCCTAGCGCTTTTTTGAACTATGATAGCAATGGAATCTTAAAATAGAACAATTGTTCTTCAGGTTTAGGCACTTGTTCTAGACGCAAGAATATAGTATTTAAAAATAGAAAATGAGCTCATAGACCTTACCACATTCTTGGTTCGGGACCAGTACAGAACAAGGCGTTCCCAGTCATCGTCCAGTAAATGTGTCTTAGGAGAACGTAAGGGAATTTGATGAGTTTGTTTGCCGGTGAAGAACATTTTCTTCAGGTAATTCCGATACTGCCACCAAGCATTCTTGAAGATTGCAGAGGTATTAGCACAGGTTACCTCATCCTGAGTTTCCAAATTGGTCCTTCTCTATAGAGAAAAATGGGAAAATTTGCTGTATTATAACCATCATGGACGTAGGATGTATGGGACAAAGCAAAGTAATTGCCATGAATAACATTACTTACACATAACTCCTGGACAAACACCTGCACGAGTAGACACACATCAAATATTATATTTCCAAGATGGGAAGATACGCACATACGATTTAACAACATCAAATGCGATAGATGCTAAACTACGACTAGCTGGTTGTGCTTCCTCCACAGGAATAGGCGTACTAACTGGTGGAGTTGGGGTTCGCCGTGGTAGTACTGGCCCTTTGGGCACTGGAGCTGCCTTACTAACTGCTCTTGTTTGGGAGCTCTATGGTGGAGATGGTGTTGTGTCAACAGGAACTGGGTTACTATCTGCTAGGGTTGGGGTTAGATTGGGTGAAGCTGGTTCTCTGTCCATCACAGTAGGGGTACAATCTGCGAGAGTTTGGGTTATGTGTGGTAGGGCTGGTTCTCGTGCATGTACAACCAGGGTGCTATCTCCACAAAGAGGTAGCACTGTTTTATTTGAAGACCGTGTTTTTAGTCCACTAGATACTGGCATCACCCGCTCCAATTCAAATGGCCGATAAACAAGAAACATAGTTGAATGTACAGACATTGTATGAGAGATAGATGCAATAGATAGTGTGGAAAAAAGAGGGCATGAAATAGTTGACATGTATATTGTTTAACTAAAACGGATAGCATGACATAATTTTACATATATGATGTCTATCTAAACTGGATAGCATAGCATAACATAATTCAAAGATATGATGAATAACTAAACATGATCGTATGACATAATTCACCTACATGTTATCTAAGTAATCAGGATTGCATCATTTAATTCACATATGTGATTTATATGCTAAGCAGAGGGCATTTGATATGATGTCTGAACTAAGAACATGGTGTTGAATATTGTGTATATGATGTCTAAACTATGCAATGCAAGACACCATATTCATGATATGAGTAGTATAACCGTGCCAAGTTAGAGCATACACCTCGGTGGGGGAATAGGACTGGCCATCTATCTTTGAATCCATCTCTGAGGAGCTATCGGGACCCAACAAGAGATCTGCTTGGTAGCACTGTCAGCTCTAAAGGCCTTGTTTTCACTCCAGATTTTTCCATCTCCCACCCAAATGGCTGATTCATAGGAAGAGTAGTTTAATTTACAAACATTGTCCACAAATGGAAATGTACTCCCTCCATTTTTATATACAAGGCCACAAACCCATATTATAGGTACCAAGGTAGAAATTAATGCTTATTTAAGCCAATGTTGCAAGCTTGTCTTTTCTCCTCGCTCGACGTGTTAATTAATGTGTATTTTTCTCTTCAATGCACAACAAGACAACCCTCTCACTCCTCGTTGGTTGATTAATGTGGTACATGAAAACCAAGCTTCTCACTCCCACATGCATGCAAGGGGTATTAATGTCCTCGGTTGCTAATACGAGGCAAACCTCATCAATTTTACCTCGATTGATGTTTGTGGCCTTGTATAGTTGCAAATTGTAATTTTGATAGTGGCCCTGGATACAAAAATGGAGGGAGTAATGAAGAAAATGATGGGCAAGATATCATTCAAATATATGATGCTTGGTTAAACAGGATGGCATTGCACATTTCACATATATTATGGCTGGCTAAAAGACATGAGACAACATAATTCCCATATATGATATAGAAACTAAACAGGTGGCATTGCAGAACATGTCTAAACTAAGCAGATGACATATATGATGTCAAAAGTAGGCACTACAAGGCAACATATGCATGATATGACTAACATCTTCATGGCAAGGTAGAGCAAACACCTTGGGGGGTAAATAGGAGTGGCGGCGTCTGAATCTGCCTTAGAACAGATACCTTCCTCTGGATTACAATCTGGAGAGGGGTGGGGAGGGTTTGCCATTGAACCCACCATGGAGGGATGTCTGCATGACATTGTATTGCCGCGCAAAACTCTTCTCTTTTTCTTTTCATGTTCAGCATGATTGTGTACAATATCCGACATGCATACAAAAAAAACATGGTGAGATTATGTAAGGAGAGCATGCAGAAATTTAGAGTGATGGTAACAACCAGTGGATGGATCCAAAAAAATGATAGCAGGTTGTTGATTGCCTTAATTTAATAAAAAGACAGATGATGATTTCTTTACTATTTGTTTCCCACCCAAGATGAACAACATAGGCATACCCTAGGTGAACCAGATATTAGACAGAGATACTATTCATTGCTTCCTCGATATGTGCCCCACAACTAATTTAGAACTCAAGTTTGAACATTAATTTGGACCTGACTTGGAGTCCGATAGATGATGTAAAATACATGTAAAATTTACATGACCAAAAACCACGTGACTACAACAGATGAGGTAAAAACTGTTGACTCTGAACTTAACTATCGAAACTGAAATTTACTATGGAATCTGAATGTTACTGTAGAAACTAAACGCAATGGTAGCAGAGAGGCACTTGACATGTAGTTTAGGGAGGGCATGCAGTTCATCTTCAACCTGCACCCCCTGAGCCGCCAGCCACCAACGGCCGAACCGCCGGCCCCAGCGCCGCCTTGCCGCCGCGAAACAACTCCCCACCGCCGGTCCGTCGCCGCCCTGGCCAGCCCTCTAGGCCCCCCACCCCCACCCTGAACCCTAAGATATATAGTGGGGTACCTCTCCGGTGAGTCCTCGTCCCCGCTACGGGTGGTTCTTCCTAAACAACGACAAGCCCCCCAACCCCCTCAAAATCGACTGACCCAAAAGTTGATTTAGTCAACTGAAGTGTAGCTAAATCGGAGCAGAGCAGCTGCACGAGCGAGGGGGAGAGCAGCAGCAGCAGCACGAGCGAGTGAGCGAGAGCCGGAGCAGCAACAGCTGGGTGAGCGAGCAATCGAGCGAGAGCTGGAGCAGCAGCAGCAACGCGAGCGACCGAGCGAGAGTCGGAGCAGCAGCAGCAGATCCGGCTGGTATGGCCGCCGCCGCCGAAGGGGCCTCGCACTAGGGGAGAGCTGCCGTGGATATGTCGCCCACGGTGCCGGCTTCAAGGTAGCCGCTCCATGTGGGTACGGGATGGAGCACCATCAGCGCCGGGAGGTCGAGTTAAGGATAAGGTGCGATGCGATGAGTGTACAACCTCTTTGGTGGCGCCAAGTAGGCCTCAGCTTCGTCCGAGGAGTCTGTGAGGATGCTGCGGTTCCGATGGAGCAGGTTAAGGCGGCGCTATGAGGATGGAGCAGCCGCGATAGACGAGACGATCATCGGAGCAGCTCCTTGTAGGTGGAGGATGAGGCAGCTGAACCGGCGGGACGACGAGATGGACGAGGATCCTCATCCGGGGAGGTGGACGAGGGACGTCATGCTGTTGCGGTGGACGACGTCGTCGGGGAAGAAGCTCCGTCTGGGCAGCGGTGAGGTGACGGACGGAGGAGGGTGGGGTTTTGCATCTGGAGCGGAGAGGTTATGGCGGCCTGGGATTTCGAATGGCGAAAAGGGGGCAATGGGACGGGGTGAACCATGACTTAGGGACACGCTTGTCCAAAATGTAGGGTGTGTTACAAAAGTACCCCCCACCGATTTGAACTAGAGGCCCTTTCGGCTCAGTGTTAGAAGGGGGATTTCGCGTGTCGGGATTTGGCAGCTGGAGGGAGTTTTCGCGCGCGTTGTAATTTCGGGATAGCAAGGCGCGGGTTGTGAAGGCGCCAGTTTTGGGAGCACGATATCTGAATTTTCGGGATATAACAAGGCACGGGTTGAATTTTAGGGACAAGCCTAACATGTAGTAATATTGTACTTGTACGTACCAAATCAATTCGCACTTCCCTCAACCAAAAAGAAAACGAAAAAAATAAAACTATTCACACCACACAAAGAGAGAGTCTTGCCCCGTTTTACTATACAAATGCTATTCAAAGCTACTCCCTCCTTCCATCTATATTGGGCCTAATGCGTTTTTCAATGCTAACTCTGACCAAATATTAGAGCAATAATATATGATATGCAACTTACACAAAGCACACCGTTAAATTCGTCTGTGAAAGGTTCTTTCAATGATATAGTTTTCACATTGTGCATGTCATGTACTATTAATCTTGTCAATAGTCAAAGGCGGTCTTTAAAAACTCATTACGCCCTATATAGATGGAAGGAGGGAGTACGAATCCATGTTATGTACAATTAATTTTTTTCGCTTACTGTATAATGCATGTAACTTACTCATACCAACATTTTAGTGCATTCCAAATGTCTATACTACCGCTGCAATTCAAACTAAATTTGAATTCCTTTCTCTATTTCAATAAGAATCTACAATCATGATTGTTGCCAACTTCAACCATCATTCGTGTATTACCTTAATAACACACCACATGATTACTATAGCGATAGATATGAACTATGTGTACTACATGAACTCCAATTCTATTTTTTGAATACACTTGATGTTGATTCCAAATAATAGTACATTGGATGTACTAACTACTCCCTCCGTTCCAAAATATAAGTGTTTGTAGAGATTCCATTATGAACCACATACGGATGTATATAGATGCATTTTGAGTGTAGATTCACTCATTTTGCTTCGTACGTAGTCCATAGTGAAATATCTACAAAGACTTACATTTAGAAACGGAGGAAGTATATATTCATAATCTAAACCATGTTCCCTACGTACACCGTGTTTATCACACAAAGTATAGTGCCCGCCCCCTACATTATGACAAGTATTTAGACCTGAGCTGCAAAAGCCACACATTAGCCCAAATTATAATCAATGTTCTATGTATTATACGTAGTACTAGCAAGATGCCCATGCGTTCCACAGAAGATCAACATGATCAAGGGGCCTAATTTGCAAATATGGAGAGGGGTGTGGGTATCTTTTTTCAAAATTGCCATAGTTTCCTTCCTATCCGCCAGATATAAAACGGACGACCTATTTTGCAGGATGGCAGGTACACCATCATCAACAACTCCGTTTTTTATAAGAGTAGAGATAAAATATATTATATGTAGTATAACATGTTCATAACCACACCATGCTTATCACCGTTATATATATTCACACATGCGTCGGTTTAAAACACTATGATAAATTCTGCAAATATCCAAATTCGCTTTTTATAGTGAAGTATGATCTCTATTCGTCTTCTACACACAATCCTCTTATCTTTGTAGCTAGCGCTAACTTTCTCTCGTGCATGCACACGCCCGCATCCCTCTCACCCTCCCTCAGCATTCTCTAGCTCCATCGCGCAAATTCTTCTTTTCACTTTAGGTCGTTCACCCACGGTGTGTGTAGGCCCCCTAGCTCCTTCTTTACGGCACACATCGATCGGTATGCCTCTCTAGCCAGGTGCCTAGCACAAACACAAGCTTCCCCTCTTCTCTTATCACCGTCCATGCCTCACTCCCACCATTCTTTTCATCGATCTCGTACTCGCACACTCCTTCCCCCTCGATATAGTATGCCTCTCGTGCCACCTCCTAGATGCATCCCTCTCTCTCTAAACTTATCCCCGTGCCTCATTTTCTTCTAACACACACATGCATGTATACCGATCGATCTCCCAACATATACCTAGATCGACTTTATCTATTCCCCTCCCCATCGATCGAGGTACCTCACAAGTTATGTCTCTCCTTTCTCTAACAAAGGGCGATTGATCTTCCTATGTAGTTACGTCTGCTTACCACAGCCATATAGTCCTCCCTCATCATTCGTGCATGCTTCCTGACCCGTCTCTCACACGCACGTGCGCAGACAAGCAGCCATCTCCTCTCTTATTGATATTGCAGGCGTGCCCTCCGTTTGTCTAGCAAGCCTATCCCACCATTTGTTAGAAGCAAATCCACTACCACCCCCTCCAACACTCTAGCTCTATCTCTCTCCCAACCTTATTCCTATCCTACACATATGCATGGATGCCGATTGATCTCCCTTAATACATGAGGTAGATAGATCTCCTTAATACATGAGGCAGGCCTCTCTCCTCCTGCACACATATACCAGCCATTGTACCTCTATAGTTAATTAGGCCTCCCTCTCCCCCCACCACACACCAATAGTCGAGCGCTCTAGGTAGGTATCCATGCCACAGAGACAAACTGCACATGTCCCCTCTCACCTTCCAGTAGGCCAGCCACTCTATATCTTTGACGTGGGCACACACAAATTCGATGGCACTCTTTATCGATCGCACGCGCACACACACACATCACCCCTCTCTTCGATTCTATGGACACCTCAAGCTGATGATACCTCCACTATCTTCTCGTGGATCGCCCCCTCTATATATGATATATCCAGGACTTTATTTCACACACATTGCATATGTTACATTTTTTGATTGACCCCCCCCCCAAAAAACTCTCACGAATCCACACACTATATCTCTCTAGGTTTGTATCTCTCTCACACAACCCCACGTAGGTGGTGTACATATACAAGAAGAGAATAGGTGCATCGTGCACGTACTCACGCTTCGTGCCCAGCCACACCCGCGCGGGTACACGGTGGAGCTCATTTCTTTACGAAATGGCAGCCCACGTGATAATTTGAACGCGTGTAGCGGTTGTTTACCTAGGAGGTCATGGTAGCACACGTGCACGAAACAAAGTTCGACTTGACGCATTGGCGCGTTATTTTTAAATAAAGTTATAGCGCTCAATGGCACATACACAGAATATAAAACGATTTTTATGGAGAAAACGGTAGTCCGCTCCACTATATACAATGGAGCCTGCCTGCCTGGTTTGTCTCTCTTCAGAGTATCTCACACAAGGCTGCGGTGGCCTCTCTCTCTCTCACCGTTGGTCAGTGATCCGGCCGCATCTCGTCCGTCAGGGGAAAGGGAGGAAGTGCATCGTTTCTCCGTTTGACGGCACCGAGGCAGCATGTCCCGATCTTCAATACACGCCGTTCCCTCTGACCAAGCTCCGGCGCGGTAGGGCCTACACCACCTGCTCGCTGCCGCAGTATGGGTAGATTCTGCCCACCGCCGCTCACCTAGTTACATCCCGACGACCTCCAGGTATCCCCTCCGTCCTTGCTCCACTGCCCGTCTTCCCACATCACTGCATGTGGATCTTCCATAGTTCTTTGCCCAAAACGTAGCTCATCCGGCGTACTTTCCATATTGCAAACTCGTCCTCACACTGTTTTAGACAAACACAACCCTGTTGTTATCTTCCCTTAGGACAAGGAATATGCTTCTTTTTTGTCGTCGCATGTGTCATCAACTGCTATTGGCCAGTAATTGTTTCCTTTCGGCCTCTTTTTTGCAAACACGGCTATCCATTTCACCTCGTTGCTATTGCGACCTTTTGGTGAACTGCACAAATCACTTTTTTCTTAAGAGTGTTTTGTACAGTTGTACTAAAATGTAACACGGGCAACGTCTCTACATTTCAGTGCGACTGCATAAAGGGAGATTGGTTTTGCTCTATCCTCCTCATCCAACTCCGAGCCTAATCTTCTCCAACTAGTTAGTCTTAAGAGAGACTGCAAAGGTGACCGGCTTCTATTTGTGTGTTTATTGTTTCATCAGCAGTCCTCTATTATCGTAATCACACTTAATATCTTTGGAACAGGGACGCTCAGCTCTATTTTAGTGGAACTGCACAAAATGATCGGAATGTTGCATGCTCCAGACAGCTACTTTTTTCCCAACATGCCTTGTTGATTTAGACAGAGCTGGGTGGACGTTGCTGCCAATGAAAGCATGGATCAATTTTAATTTAACACCTTCTCACAACTTTGTCTTCAGTTGTGATGTAAATATTAGCTCTGATCTGCTAATAATTGAGATGCATTAGCAAGGAAGTTAGTTTTTTATTGTTTCCGAAAGAGCATCGATGGCAAGACACACGAAACAAAAGCTGAAAGCTCACACCATTGTACAATTTCATGTCGCTGGAAAATTATTTGTATAGTACGTCAATTATGTAAACAAATGTTGGAAGCTTGATAGCATTGCCAGAAGCCTCTTCAGCATCCGGGTCCATGTGCCATGCACAAAATTATACTCCTTCGTTCCTAAATATTTGTCTTTTTACAAATTTCAAATGGGCATATTTTAGAGTGTAGATTCACTCATTTTGCTTCGTATGTGTACTCCCTCCGTTCCTAAATACTCTATTTGTCTTTCTAGAGATTTCAACAAGTGACTACATACGGAGCAAAATGAGTGAATCTACACTCTAAAATATGTCTATATACATCCGTATGTAGTAGTCCATTTGAATCTCTAAAAAGACAAATATTTGAGTAGTCACTCATTGAAATCTCTAGAAAGACAAATACTCCGGAGTGTATTTAAGAACCGAGGGGGTAGTGCACAACCGCATGGGAGACTCAGCCCGGTCGTTGCGCCGCATTAATAGTGAGTAATGAGCAGTCAAATCATAAGCCCCACCTTTCCCACTGTAAGTTGCTCGGAAGAAGCAACCATCAATACGCTCTTCTTTGAATCCGCTCATACTACTCCATCCGTCACTATTTATAGAGCGCGCTTCAGAAAAAGAAAAAAATCTGTGGGACCAAGGCGACTAGCGATCGGCTTGAAAAATAGCATTGGTAGTTATAGCACGGCGTCTATTACTAGAGGAAATAATGCGTACACACATGCATGCAGTGCTTCCACCCCGGGTACACACATGCATGCACTTACTCCACTCCGTAGTAGGAGTACATCGAGAGAAAATTGTGGACTTGATTGCGGTTACCACGCCCTAATTAATTGAGCATTAAACCAAACGCGTCTAAAGTCTCTCTGGTGGTGGAAATGCATTGAGAGAAATGCATCATAATGAAGCGCGCCCTGTAAACTGTGACGGAGGGAGGAGTAGTATATGAAGGTGCAAAACCAAGTATGTGTATGGCCAGTTGGTCAACGCACCTCGTCTTGGCATATCACTGGCATGTGGGACAGGAGTGTGAGCAAACCGATCTCAATTGACGGCAAAATGGCCAACCCGCCGTTCCTTGAGAGAGACGAGGAGCGAGAACACACAGACGGGCTCGCACGGAGGCCAAGATATATTCGAGCATGGTTGGTTGATCGATATCATCATTACATGTTGGGCTGCCGTTTTCCGCCCTTCTCTGGAATAAACGTGTACTTTATCACAGATTAAAAAAAATAAGAGTACAGGCGCTCCACCATGCGGTTCTAGTAGTAGTACTACTCGTACCACTAAACCTTGCGCTTGGCTCTTCGCCTCTTCATGAAGTCGAACAATGATGGTACTCCGCATGTTGGGTACTACAGTGTATGCCTCTGACAATCTGACACCGAATGGACTGATGCATGTCCACCGAGGGTAGGTTGCATTAGTTAAAAGGCGTAAGCAAGCTTCACCTTGTCCTGCAAGCTTCTCCTTGTTCTGCGAGTTGACAGGACACACCGAAAAGTAGTGCTAGTCCATACTCCCTCCTTTCAGTTAATATGGCTTAATCTTTTTTGCGGGTAAATGAGAGAGCTTTATTCATATATAAGCATTCTTAGGACGATCAGCCAAGGCACTGGTCACTAGGAAGCGAGGTACCCCGCAAAAAAAGAAGTAGGAAGCGAGGTGTTTCATCAAGCCAGCTCTCGGCCACATTCAAAGTGTAGCAAGCACGGTTCGCACAAAGATGCGCCGCAAGGTTTGCCGACCTGTTTACATGCTGAATAACAAAAAAAAGAGAAAATATTACCGAGCGCTCCTATTTGTAACAGGATATGAGCCAGAATTAAGCGAAAATTGTGGCGAGTGTTCCATGCAATCAACTTCCATTATCACATGCGAGAACCCTCGAAGAGAACCAAATGTGTTGAAGATTTCTTATCACATTTTAAAATTATAATAAGAGTGCAGACGCTCCTCGTCCGGTTCCTAGTACTAGTATAGTACATACCTCTATAGACTATAGTAGTAGTACTAGTACTACTAGTAAACTTTGCGCTTGGCTGTTCGCCTATTCGGGAAGTCGAACAATAATAGTAATAGTATAGTGTATGCTTCTGGCAATCTGACACCAAATTAACTGTTGCACTTCCACCGCCTGAGCGAGAGAGAGCTTGCATAAGTCAAAAGTTTCTCCTTTTCCTACGAGCCACTACGCGCAAGCTTCTCCCGTCCTGCAACCTTCTCCTCGTTCGGCAAGTTGACGGGACACAGCAAAGTAATGCTAGTCCATACTGCCTCCTCTCCGGTTAATATGGATTAATTTAAAACAATATAAATACACTGTCTGTCACTATATATTTGTAAAAATATGGTCAGTGGACTTCATAATATGCTCATTGCGCTCAGTATATATATATTCCGGTGTTTATACGGTCACTAGCTGACCCTGACTGAGTATGTGTGTGCATGCACGTGTAGGTTGAGCACTTGAGCGCAACCGTGTGTGTTCCGTCGTGTGCTCGGACATGCATGCATTAGGGCGTCGCGCACATTTTTGCATCCATGTGTACGTGTGACTGTTGCATACACGTAGAGGGAGTACGTGTAGGGGCCACTAAGGAGTAGTCAAATCACACAGTAAGTTACTCGGAAGAAGCAACCATCATTTCACTCTTCAATGACATGTACGCAATATAAAATTGTTGATATGGAGAGAAAAAGAAAACCGCTATATATACACTAGCAGGAGCCTAAGCTACAAGCCTACTTGCTTAGGTTGCTCTCTTCACAAGCATAGAAAGACGGAGGCCACACCGCTGGTCACATATCCGGCCTGATCCCGCTGCTGGGGGAAGGGAACAATGTTCTGCATCGACGTGGTCGACATCGGTGAGTGAGAAAACCCACAGTCGGTGTGTCCCAATCGGGGGTCACCGCGGTATGGGCCGATGCCGCGTACCAACCGCCCTTGTAGCTACAGCTCGACATCCCAGGTAGTCCATCTTCCTTTTGGAGCCGGCTTGCTGCACTTCCGTAGCTCCATCTCCATGTCGATCCTTCTCTACTTCTACCGGCTTCTACTTGTGATGAGTTCATGTCTCATGAACTAGTGCCACTACTATTATTCTAATCACACTTCTTCAATATCTTTGCCATCAGGGATGCTCAGGTCGATTTTAGTGGAACTGCACAAAAGCATCGTATGATCCGAGGGTGCCAGCCGTCTTTCCTTCAACAGGTTCTACCTGGCCATGCAATTAAATCTTGTTTAGGGTTTAGGGTTTAAGTCGTAGTGACCCCATCAGTAGTTTTTCTTTCGTACACGCTCTCACAACTTTTGTATTTAGTTGTGATGCATCAGCATGCGTGTTAGTTTTCCTTTGTATTTGATGGAATGTTGTAACGGGGCAACCTTGGAATAGGAATGAAAATGGAGTGGAAAGTTTCTATTTTTCCGAAGAAAAAATGGAAACAGAGAGAAACCAACGTTTCGTTTCGTTGGATCGTGCCATCAAGCAAAACCAACATTTAAATCACGTCTGTCGTGTTCGTGTCTCACCCTCCTCGACGGCTCGACCCCACACGGTCGCTCGGCAAGCCACTCACCACAAACCGAGTATATGATAAATTTCCCGCTTGCTTGTCGATGGATCGCGCCATGGAGCACTAGCACTACTGGAAGAGATTGACGAGTTGGGGGAAGACAGCTAGCTGTAGCACGGACTCCCAAGAACTTTTTACATGCATGTTGCGGCCGGCTATTGCAACCTTTGAACGCGGAGCAGTCACATGCACCAGGAAGTGGCGCGGGCGACGCTCTCTCGGCCGGCGCACCGCTTCAACGCCGGTGCCAGTGAGAGGTCCCGTTCGCTCTAGCCGGGCATGAATGTGGCACTGACCGTTTCAGGCGGGAAGCACGCACGAGTGATGAAGAGGGTTTGGGTTGGTCAGGACCGGCCGTGGCAGCGGTCTGGACGCCCGCAAACAAGAGATGATGTACGTTAATATTGCTGCGTATATAATTAACAACGTAAATAATATGCCAGTTGGACAAATATGATTGGAGATGGAGATGGAAATGGAATTTTACGTGAACACAAATATGCATGTCTATGTCTATGTGTGTGTGCGCGACGACTCTCGCGACCAGGAAGCGGGGGCATGTTTTTGATCGAGTTTTCTTTCTTGGTACGTTAAAAAATTGTCCGCCAGTTTTCGTTTCTTTTTTCCAGGAACGCGCATATTCTATTTAAAACCACTGCTATGGAGAGATTTTTTTACTCTATTATAGCCTCTTGTTTGATAGAGTTTCTCGCGTCTCGCTCTCTCACCCTCTCCATATCAAAACAAGATGACAGTGTCCACTCTATCTCTCTTCTCACCGGTGGTCACAGATCCAGCCGAATCCCGTCCGCTACGGGAGGTGAGGAGGTGCAGTATTGACGTTGTCACCGTCGGCGATGGAGGAAGACGATGCACACCATCCTCTCGGAGCCGGCGCTGGCACGGATGAAGGTCCTCCGCGCCCTTGTTCACTGCCGTCGTGTGGGCAGATCCCGCCCGCCTGCCTAAACGACATCTCGCCCACCTGAGGTATAACTTCTTGTACTGGTCCAGCTCCCCTGGTTGCTGCGTGTGGGTTTTCTTCTATGCGACTACTCCCCAGCTCCCCATGTATAGTAGATGGGGTTCGTCGGCGGGTCCAACGTCACCTACTATTATAGAGGAAATGCCACTCGAAAAGTTGTCCTGATTTATGCCTCGGTGGAGGTATACATGTTGTTTCGACAAAAAGTACATGGTGGTTGTGCGGTCATTGTCCATATGCTCCTATTGCTGCTGCTAATCTAATACTATCACTGATTAAATGAAGAAATGCTTTTTTTCTCGGGTATCCTGGTTTAGTTCCCATCAAGATAATCATGATGCTTCTGTTTGTTGGTGTACTTTTCATTAATTCTTATTGACAATTGAGATGTCGTTGCTAATCTTGTAAAACAAAGTAACAACACTATATCCCTTTTTTATGTTTTTGGAAACAGTGATGCGTATCTCCATACCCGGGCATGTCTTCCTCAATTTTAGTGGAACTGCACAAAATTGGATGGCCATTGTTGTTCCGCCTCACTGTCCTCTGCCACATGGTTCTTCCTTCCTCGAGCTTGATTACTGAGAAGAAACAGACCACAGTGAGGATTTGTCGAACTTCATAGGTGCCTCACCCAAACTTGATGCCAAATGGATGATGCATCACCACGATGACCTATTGATGCTCATGGTTGCGCCTCATGGTTGCGTCGGCTGGTGAAGCTGATCGATTTTCAATGAAAAACAAGCTGTCTTCCATCAGTGCTCTTTGCTTGTTACGCACAAAGATGATATCCTTCGTCAGTTCACCTTGGTTGCGTTGGAGACGCAGTCGTCTTTCACGTTGGTGCAATTTTATCACACAATTGGCTATGAACCAAATGTTTCCTCGAAGAAGGATCGATGTTGGTACTAAGAGCATAAGTTTTGTATTGATTTCTAAGCCTGCTCACAACTTTGTCTCCAGCTCCCCTGTAATTTTATTTGTCCAGCTATTAACTTTGATTTAAAAAATGGTGTGGACTAAAAACCCGGATGGACGTAGTAGCCCTCCATTTTTATTTACTCCGCATATTAGATTTGACTGAAGTCAAACTTTGTAATACTCTCAAACCTTTCCGATAATTGAAATTAAAATTCTTTATTTGTACACACTCTCACACGTTTCCGATAATTTGGCGCATGTGTGGTTGTTCACTTAAGGGAGGGTAGTGTACCTCATGTGAAGAACAGGAAGTGCGACCAGGACGTGTGGATCGTTAGTTCATCGGAAGTAGTAGTAGTTTTGTTCACTGGACGTTAAATAAAGAGTTTCGTTTCGTACTTACATAATTTAAAATGATTGTTATGCAGAGAATAAGAAAACCACTCTACTATGTATTAGTCGTATACACCAGTACTATATGGACGCAGCTTCATTGACTTAGTGCACCTCTCTTTGGGTTTATGACAGGTGGGCCCAAAATGTGGCTGGCTCACCTGTCATACAGCCAAAAGTAGGTGCAGTTAAGGCACCCGAGCTCAGTCCGTACTACAGTAGTATATATATATAAGCTGGAGTCTAAGCGCTTGTTTGCTAGGGTTTGCACTCTCCACACTCTCGTCGCACTACATATATATATACACGCTGGAGGCTCAGCGTTCATTTGCTAGGGTCTGCTATATTCACAGTCTCTTACCCTCTCTTCACCAGATCTAAACAAGACTATGTTGGCCTCTTGTCTCTCCCTCCCCCTCACAGCTGGTGAAGGAGGCGTCCGGATCCCGTCGCACTGGGAAGGGGAGGAGGTGCAGCGTTCACTCTATCGCCTTCGGCAAGGGAGGCAATCAACTGCCAGCTGCAGTGTTCTCTTTCACCCAGTGGCTGTGCGGGAGGGCCACCGACCCCTTCTTCCTCGCTGCCGTATGTAGTGTGGGCAGATCCGGCCTCCCGTCGCACGCCTTGCCACATCCCGACGACCCTAAGGTATAAGTTTCTTTGAAACCGTCGTTGCTCTAGCTGCATGTGGATCTTTTTCAATCAGTAGTCGAATCTAGGTCTTGGTTCAAAGAGGAAAGAAGGGTTCGGTGGGCCAGAGCATGAATCTAGGACGTGGTTCAATGAGGAAAGGAGGGAGGGAAAGTAGTATAGACTGGCTATCCAGCCACTTTGTTGGTCGAAAAGGGAAAAAGGGGGTAACCCGAAACTGGGGGGTCGGGTAGTTTGTGCAGGACTAGATTTGCTACCCTCACGTAGGAAAAAGGTTAAAGAGAACAAATATGGGACCAACGCAGATATGCTGCTTGTCTACGTACTCTGCATCACCCATTTATACGTGTGGATGCACATGGTGCTGGCATGTCCCATGTCCCATGTCCCATACAACTATTTTGCTGTTGTTAATCTAAGAATGCCGCCGGAAAATTGAAGCAATGCCATTGTTAAAAGTATATTACATTTTTAACGGATGTTGTTCTAAGAGAATGTCTCTGTTAATATGAATCAATGCAACCGTTTTGGAAATGCTACTATCCTACTTTGTTTTCCATCAAGATAAGTTAGATGCTTCTTTTTGTTGCCGTTTGTTTCATCCTCCTTTATCGGCAAGTAGTTGTTTCCTTTTTTGCCTCCGTTAAAATAGGGGTATCTATTCAACTTGTTGCTATTGCGACATTTTGCTTCGCTATTCGAAACACTTATGTTTTATGAGTGTTTTGTGCAGTTCAACTTGAATGTCAAACCAGTGACTTTGCTTAATTTTGGTGGAACTGCACAAAAGGAGATCGAGATTTGTTTCCAGTCTTCATGGTGAGTTGTTTCAAATCTTGGTCTCATCCACATGATGTGCCCTGTGCTTTTGAGTTGTTATGCTACTTGTTTTGGTACTGTTTTAAATAAATGTTGAAGTGAAGCTATTGTATTACTGTCTTTTCCCATTAAGTAGTGAACAAAAATGGGACCAACCCAGACATGATGCTTGTTGCTTTGTTACAACAAATTCAGCATCACCCCCTTTATAAGTAGATGGAAGCACATATTGTTGTTGCGCCCACTCTCCCCTGGAACTGTTTATGCTTTTTGTTAATCTAATGCCGCTGGTAAAATTAAGCAATGCCAATCTCAGAATTAACTACTGAATCTTATTTCAAAACTGCAACACTTGTTAGGGATTGGCGGGATTACCATTTTTGTGGCTGCATGTTTCATCCTCCTTTATTACCCAGTAATTGATTCCTTTTTGCCTCTGTTTAAATAGGGATATCTATTCAACTTGTTGCTATTACGACATTTTTCTTTGCTATGCGAAACACTTATGTTTTAAGAGTGTTTTGTGCAGTTCAACTTGAATGTCACACTGGCGACTTTGCTTAATTTTGGTGGAACTGCACAATAGGAGATCCAGATTTCATATATGTGTTGGGATATGTGTCCGGTCTTCCTCTCGAGCTATTTCAAATCTTGGTCAAGAAAGGTCAGTACCAACTTTCATCGGCATGATGCTACAGTGTGCTTTGAGATACTTGTATTGGTACTGTTTTGGATAAATGTTGAATTGAAGCTATTGAACTGTTGTCTTTTACCATTAAGTGAGCAAAAATTGTTCCAATCCAGACATGATGCTTGTTTCTTTGTTACAACAAAACTCTGCATCACCCCCTTTATAAGTAGATGGAAGCACATGCTGTTGTCGCCCACTCTCCCGTGGAACTGTTTATGCTTTTTGTTAATCTAATGCCGCTGGTAAAATTAAGCAATGCCACTCTCAGAATTAATTAACTACTCAATCTTAGTTCAAAACTGCAACACTTGTTAGGGATTGGCGGGATTACCATTTTTGTGGCGCATGTTTCATCCTCCTTTATTGACCAGTAATTGATTCCTTTTTTCCCTCTGTTAAAACGAATGAGTCGCGTTGTTTTAGGAATGGTACTATCCTGCTTTGTAGTTCTTTCTACATGTTTAACCAAGGTATTGTTAAGATAATGTCTCTGTTAAAATGAATCAGTCGCATTGTTTTAGGATGGTACTTTTCTGCTTTGTCGTTCTTTATACATGTTGAAACAAGGCATTCTTAAGATAATGTCTCAGTCAATATGAATGAATTACAATGATGGAGAATTGCTACTCTCCTGCTTTGTTTCCCATTAAGATAAGGTAGATCAGTAGATGCTTTTATTCTGTGAGTACAAGTCATCAACCATTATTTTTGAGTAATTGTATCCCTTATACCTATTCTTGCTTACATGGATATCAAAATTAAAGCTTGGTTTTATTCCGACTTTGATTTTAGTTGAACTGCACAAAAGGAGCCAATGTGTCCAAGGCAAACTGCTGCATTACTGGGTCCAGTTGGTCGTTCCACTTTGCAGAAAGAAGCAGTCAGTGTTTGCGCTACATTACAGAAGGAATGACCGAGAAGCTTTACAGAGTATTAGTAGACGCTGGTGACATGACTAGTCTGCAGAGAGCATCGGCAATTCTACAACACATGGAGTGCACTGGGCAAAAAGTGCCCAAACAAGTACAAGAAGCCACAACAGGACTCCACGATCATAGGCATTACATATTTTGAATGGGAAAAGCTTGTCAAAGTTTAATCATTGATGTTAGCAAGAAGACGTTAGTTTAATAATATTGGAATTGGAAAACCTTGCCAAATTTTCTCATTGATGTTAGCCAGAAGACATGCATTTAATATTTTTGAGTGGGACACCCTTTGCTGTGAGCAGCGTCGATCGTTTTTTCCTACTCCTGTGTTCAGTTTAGAATTAAACAGTTACTCTACTGAGATATTCCTGTGTTAAGAGAATTTGTTCTGAATATTGTCTATGTAATGCTAGGCCTTGTGTTTGATTGCAAAGTTGAGCTTGGAATGTTGTGGCATGCGGCATCACAAGCTATTCACCGTGCCTCCCTGAGAATAATGCTTCATATTTTTTTGCATGTCGATCTAATGCCAGTGATTTGCTTGTTAAGAAGATCATCCTCTTCTGTTGTTTCCATGCTTAATAAGTTCATCATCTTATGTTCCATTTTTTTGACTGGAAACTGTGAGGCAACAGCCCCACAGTATTTTATTAAAACTCAACCACCAAACAAAACAAGAAGTTCTTAGAAAGTATCTAACTATGGGGGAGGGGGAGGGGAGACTTACCTAGCTAGCTATTTACATAGTTACAGTCCCATATACAAGAATACATACAACCAACTATGTCAAAGAGTTGACCCAAGTTAGCAGCAAAGGTTTTAAACTAGGCTTCAATCTGTGAGAGTGTAGAGTGGCATCATGAATGAAGTTTCTCCTCCAAGCAGCAAAGGTTGGCCTTTCATGTCTGAAGATCCGGCCATTCCTCAAGATCCATATATTCCAGGCTGCAAGATAAACAACCTCCCTGAAAAAAGGGTGCCCAAATCTCCTCCTTGCAGCAACTAAACACTGAGATGTGGTTAAGCCAGCTAGCCACTGGATGTGCAAGTAATTCCAAACTCTTGTGCTGAATTGACATGTGAAGAAAATGTGATCTCTGTCCTCATAAGCATGGGCAAAGCATAAAGGGCATGTGTTTTGTCCTCCTGAGTTGATCGCCAGTGTCTCCTCACCAGTAAGTCTCTGGTATTTAGCCTGTCATTTAGCATTAACCACGCAAACACCTTTATCTTCATTGTCGCCTTGCTTTTCCAAATCCATTTGGATGGAGTATCAGTGGCCATGTGAGCATGCATCACAGTATAATAACTCTTTGCAGAGAAGATACCTTTGCCAGGTGTCCAAGACCAAGAATCATGAATCTGTTCATCAGCATTAAGGTCAAGAAGACCAGCTTGGATAGTGGTCAGCTCTGCCATTGCTTCTGGTGATAAGGGTAAATAAAAAAGCTCAGACATGTCCAGAGTGTTAATCACCTCACGAACAGACACTTTGTCATCAATGACAAAAGAGAACAATCGCGGAAATCTTTCTCTGAGCGACAAATCGGGTAGGTTAGACATGAAACCATATGATCTTCCGACAAACTCATCATCTTAGGCCGTGATTGGATCGTCATTTTCCAACCAAAACCGCTTGTATAACTGACGCTTGTAAATAAAAGCAGATGGTCTCGGGCGAAGCGCTTGGTTGATCGATTTTGACTAGTAAAATATACACTGGTCTCTCAAATTACACGCATAACCCGCCGGTTTTACTTACAGACCTCGGGCCCTCGGTTTCATTATGCCTGTATTTTACGCGTTGTTTCCGATGACGAGTAAATTACACTTGTATGTTAATACATGTATGAAATAAACCAGAGCTCCCAAGCGCGACCTTACCATTTCATGCCGTCTTAGTCTCTCGAAGGTGCTCATAGGTATCCGATGATCCTGGCTTCCTGAATGAACGGCGGGTGCTGTATTAGACTATCCGTAGGGCCCGCGAGGCCCTCTCCGTCGTCTTCGAGTTTTTGCGCTCGCCGTGGTGCCGAGCATTGTTAACATGGTCAACGAATATGAGGATTCAGGAGATGACTTTATTTTGATTGGATGACAGTAGGGACCCACTAGGGCCATAGATGTACGTACGCAAGTGCCTCCTTATTATGTACAACTATATTTTTTTGCTTCCTCCTGGTTTCCTGACATCACGGTCCCACACCATTGTCAACCTATGTAGTCAATATAAACGAGAGAATTGCACAAGGTGCGGCCGACAGCTTGGACCAAGTAGCTCGAGCAGTTTTTGTGTTGTTGAGGCGTGAGCACTATAGAGCTTTTCTTGGCGATGTTTTCGTTGTTGTTCAGAGGAGAACAGGGTATTAACTGGGTGGGATGTGGCCCGTCTAGCCTAGGCCAGATATCCAGCCCATATATTAAATTTTTTCAAGATGGAAATGGCTAGCCCAGCTATACTTTTTTTGAGGGTACCCATGCAAGGTCAACTTGTTATTCTCCACCCCGCTGGGCTGCAAATCTTTCCTAGGAGGGATGCACTAGGCTTAACAGGAAAATGGGCTTTAAAAAATAATAAATGGGATGTAATTATAAACACTCGGCAGTAACTATAAAAAAATGCACGAAACACGAAATTAGTTTCTAAAATATTATTTATGGATTTTGAAAATCTTAATTTTTAATTGTTGCGCGCGCAATGTTTCGTTGGATTTTTACGTAATACAAATTTATATTTAATCTGATTAGAAATTTGGGGATAAAAATATTGAGATCCCATCAAAATGTGGGAGATTTTATTGAATTATGTCTTGAACGGTTGGTTAAAATTATTAATCGTTGTCCTAGCTAGAAAATGGGTTGTACTTTTAACAGACTGTATATGGGTTGTAGTAAATTCTATTAGAATTCAAAAATGGGTTGTACATTCTAACAAATCAGAAATAGGCAAGTTCTCTGCCACACACTTGTGGGCCTACTAAGTTGACGCGTCCCCTAAAAAAAGAAATTGATGCGTATTCCTCTCCGCGTGGGCATCCACTGCCGCGTCTTCCCCGGCTCCGCATCGTCCCCTTCCTAGGTCTCGTCGTCGTCCACCAACGTGGTGCTCTCGGTGCGGCGTGGTCAATGTGGTCAACGACCGATTTCCATCGGAAGAGTACTATACTTGGAGAGGCCGACAGCTGGGTCCAGGGCAGCCGCAAGGAAGTGCCTCCTTATTACGCGCAAAATAATTATTCCTCCACCTAATAGCAGGGACCCACCGGACGGGCCACCATATGTCACGAAAAAAACGTTTCCACCTGACTGCTGGAACCCACTGGACGGGCCACCGTATTTCGTGAAAAAAACGTTCACCCTTCTGTTAGCTCGGACCCACCGGAAGTGCCTCCTTATTATGCACAAAAAAATGAATACTCCCCCTGCTAGCTGGGAGCCTCCTTTGTGGGAGGCTGATTTGTGGGCCTACTAAGTTGACGGGGACGGGGGCTTTGTCAACTTAGTCAATATGAACAATTCTAGCTCCAGTGACCATACGATGTCCATCCGACGGCCGTAGTGCTTCTTCAACCTCTGGTCTTCTTTCTCCAGCCGCCCAAAGCTGCGCCAGTCGTGCCGCATGCTCCTGCCTCCCGTGGCCGGATGTGCTGTCGCGGAGGCCTCAACGCCCCCTACTATTCCCACCGCTGGCCAGGGCCTGCGGCGGCGGCAGCCTCACACCGCAACTGAACCAGTGAACCCTCGTACTCCTCTCTCCGCGGGCTTCCACTGCCGCGTCTTCCCCGGCTCCGCGTCGTCCCCTTCTTAGGCCTACCATCGTCCACCGCCTTGATGCTCTCGGCGCGGCGTGCTCAATGTGGTCAAGGAACGACTTCCATCGGAAGAGTACTGTACGTGGAGAGGCTGACAGTTGGGTCCATGGCGGCCGCAAGGAAGTGCCTCCTTATTACGCGCAAAATAATTATTCCTCCACCTGACAGCGGGGACCCACCGGTCGGGCCACCATATTTCGTGAAAAAATGTTCCCCCCTCCGTCAGCTCGGACCCACCGGAAGTGGCTCCTTATTACACACAAAAAATGAATACTCCCCCTGCTTCCTGGGACCATCCTTGGTGGGAGGCTGACTTGAGGGCCTACTAAGTTGACGGGGACAGAGGGCTTTGTCAACTTAGTCAATATGAACGATTCTAGCTCCAGTGACCGTACGATGTCAATCCAACAGCCGTAGTGCTTCTTCAACCTCTGGTCTTCGTGCTACAGCCGCCCAAAGCAGCATCGGTCGTGCCACCTGCTCCTGTCTCCCGTGGCCGGCTGTGCTGCCATGGAGGCCTCACCACCCCTACTATTCCCACCGCTGGCCAGATTCTCCGGCGATGGCAGCCTCACACCGTAGCCGAACCAGTGAACCCTCGTACTCCTCTTCGCGTGGGCATCCGCAGCCGCTTCTTCCCTGGCTCCGCGTTGTCCCCTTCCTAGGCCTCGCCGTGTCAACGTGGTCAAGGAACGGCTTCCATCGGACGTGGACTGTACGTGGAGAGGCTGACAGCTAGGTCCACGGCTGCAGCAAGGAAGTGCCTCCTTATTACGCGGAAAATAATGATACCTCCACCTGACAGCAGGGACCCACCGGACGGGCCACTGTATTTTGTGAAAAAATGTTTGCCCCCTGACTGCTGGGACCCACCATCTACATATTTCCATGCAAGGAAGTGCCTGACAGTCGATACCCACCTGGTCGAAGTGTACGTAGCGTTGTCATTCTGGTCGCGAACGTGTACGTACATACTGGTTGATGTAGAGGCGCGCACGTGTCGTAGTAGAGGCGCGCACGTAGCATGTACATGTACATACAACGGCCAGGGTGCAAGAAAGTAAATACAGCCACGTACGTACATACGGGCGGGGTCTTGAACGCCTACTCACGCATACGTACGGCCAACGCTCGTGTACATGGCTGGGTCGGAACGGAGAAACAACATCGTCGTCGTGTTCATGGGGAGCCAACCGGCTGGGTCGGAACGGAATGTGTCGTTGTGTTCATCGGGGGGGCTTCGACGGAACATGCGACGGAAACGAGGCCTGGCGTACCGTAGAACATCGGAAACGGCCTTGTGTTTGACCGGCCACGTTGGAAACGGGATCTTGTTCATCGGGAGGGGTCTAGCATACCGCAAAAACGGAGGAAATAGACTTGTGTTGGACCTCCTACGGTCGAAACGGGGTGATGTTGATCGGGAGTGGTGTGGCGTACCGCAAAACGGAGGAAACAGACTTGAGTTGGAGCACTACGGTCGAAACAGGGGTCCTGTTCATCGGGAGGGGTGTGGCGTACCGCAAAACGGGACTCCATGGGATACTGTTCATCTCCACCGTCGACCTCCTCCAGCCTCCACGGGCTACTGTTCATCCACCGTCGACCTCCTCCAGCCTCCACCTGCGACTGTTCATCCACGGGCTCCTGTTCATCAAGCCTCCACCGTGTACTACTCCATTGGCTACTGTTCAACCACCCCTCTCCACGGGCTCCTGTTCAACCACCCCTCCACAGTCTACTGTTCATCTAGCCCTCCACGGGGTCGTCCTGTTCATCTAGCCCTCCACGAGGTCCTTGTCGGATTTCGGGTTCTGGCAGACCCTTGAGGTTCGAACACTGGGGTGCATGCGGAGATCACACCTCCAGCCTACCCATGTCTCACCGCCTCGTCAGGATCTAAAACTACACGAAGAACAACACAAGGGACACGAGATTTATACTGGTTCAGGCCACCATTGTGGTGTAATACCCTACTCTAGTTTGTGGTGTGGTGGATTGCCTTTGGGGCTGATGAGGAACAGTACAAGGGAAGGACAGCCTCGCGAGGGTCAGTTCTTGGTTGGGGCGATGAACTGCTAGGTGGAGTTCAGTCGCTTCTCTCTTTGTGTATCGAATTCAGATCCTCCCTACCCTGTGGGTGGCTAGTCCTATTTATAGGTGAAGGCCCCAGGCCTCTTCCCAAATATTGAGCGGGAAGGGCGCCAACAATTGGCCATTTTGAAGGGGAACATCTAGTACACTTATCCTGACTAAAGTTGGTCCTCGCCTGCGAAAGACCCTGACGATGACGCCGGCTTGGGCTCCACGATGACCTCCGTTCTGCCGTCCTGCTGGTCTTGGTCTTGTTGCACCGAAATGGTTGCCTTTACTTGATACCCTTGCCTGCACTTGCCCCCTTTGCACCAAAGGGGAAACAAGGACTCTGTGCAGGCCGGCGCCCGCCTGGCGCCCGCCTGGCCTTGGTCGTCATGGCTTGAGTCACGGTCACCTCGTGGGGTACCCCGCCTTGATCTCTCCACCTCCTCACGAGCCAGCCTGATGAGGCCGTGCCTGAGGAAGCCTCCTGTCATCCGCCCCGCCAGGCTTGGCCCCTCGCGAGGGTCTTGAGCATGTGTTGATAAAGATGGGTCGTACTGGGCCACTCCTCGAGCCACGCCGCAGGCCGCAGGCAGGCAAGTCTGGGTACCCCCGTTCCCAGAACGCCGACAGTAGCCCCCGGGCCCAAGGTGCGCTTGGACTTGGCTTAGTAGAGATGCGAAGAGGCAAGTGCGAAGTGCCGCGGGCCCCAATAGCCTGCGGCCTTTGGCGCCGCGTGGCGGTTGATAGGACGTGGGCGTCCTGGCTCCCCCACGACACCTCGGCAAGTGCACAAATTGATAAGGGAGCTATACCCGTCTAGGCTTACCTTCTTTGCCTTCTTCTTCACCGCCTAGATCCCCTTTCTTGCTCCTGTCCTTCTTGCTTCCGAAATCCCAGATCTAATCCAACCCTGCATCCTAGCAAGGCATGGCGCCTCGCCAGACCCCGGCCGGAGCGTGGTACTCGCCCGCCCTGGATCCTCCGAACGTGTCGGAGAAGAACCTTGCTCGGACGCGCCCGATGATGGCAGTGCAAGGAAACGACGGGGCGGCCGCGCTCAAGGTTGGCTGCACCCTTCCCGAGGGCAGGGGAAGCACCTTCTACCCACTCTTCGTGAGCGCCATCGCCGCCGGCCTGGTGCCCCCTTATTCCGAGTTCTTCCTTTCTGTTCTCCACCATTACAATGTGCAAGCTCTGCACCTCCATCCCAACTCTGTTCTTCTCATGGCGATTTTCGCCTATTACTGCGAGGCTCATGTCGGGTGAGGCCTTCGGTGGCCTTGCTGCGCCATTACTTCTACCTCCAGGTCTCCCGCGGCCCCATCACCGCGTGCGCGAGCTTCGTCGCGCATGGCAGCTCTAATGCGATCTCGAAGCACGGGAAGAGGATTGAGGGCTTCAGGAGCAAGTGGGTCATGGTGGATGCTAGGCGCACCCACTCCCGGCTGATTCTGCCCACGGGGCAGCCCAAGTCCGTTGACGCTTGGTCCCGCGTGGAGCTCGTTGATCCCCGTGCGAGGCCGGTGCTGGAGAAGATGGACGCGGACCTGTGGCCGGACAACATGGCGACGACAAAACTAACCAAGGCGTCGCTCCTGAGGGAGTTCCTGGAGCATCGGGTGGCCCCACTCCGGGAATACGCGCTTCCGCTGTGGAGGCTCGGGGGGGCCGATGCCGCCCTTGGCTCGAACCCCGAAGTCCTGGCCGATGAGGATCTGGCCGCGGTCCTCCAATCTTTGGTTGGTGGAAACGTGGCTAGGTTGGAGGATGCTCCCGTGCCTTTGTTCCTCCGTGATGATTGGGAGCAGGTGGTGAACTCCATGTGCGCTTTCAACGAGGGCGGGCCTGTGCCCGCGGAGGTTCCTGAGGACCCAGCGGCCCTGGCGACGGCGAACGTATCCTCCAGCGACTACAGTGGAGAGGAGGAAGAAGAAGAGGAGGAGGAGCCCGATTCAGAGGCGACCGACGGGGAGTCGAGAGCGCCCCTCCCTCCGCGTAGGTCCCGCACTCTTCGCCTCATGCCAGATGACGACGAGGACGGAGACGAGCGGGGTGGCGAGAGCTCGCCCCTGATCCCGAAGAAGGACAGGGCGGGGCTGGTTCCCCGCGGGTCTGCTCCGGCTCCGAGGCGATCTGCAGACGCGCCTCCTGCTCCCGAGCCTCTTGAGGTTCATCCCAGCATCCGTCTCTCGGGCTTTAAGTTCGGCCGGAGGTTGCTTGAGCCCGCGAGCGACGACGAGTAAGTGCATGATTCTCGTTTTGCTTCTTGCTTCGTTGTTGAGGATTGACGTCCATATTCCTTAGCTAGGCCGGTGCCTGCGGCGAAGAAGCTGAAGGGGGCTCCCGAGGCTTCGTCCGGGACAGCACCCCCACCGGCGGGAGAAGGGGGCGGCAAGACACGGGCCTCTCCTGCCCAGTCATCCTCGCGAGGCCTGGCGGGGCTAGCTGGAGCGAGCTCAGCCCCCATGGCCCCGCCCGACGCCACCGCCGCAGTCGTCGGGGCGCAGAAGGTCCTGACCCATGGTGCTGTGAGTACACTGCCGTCTTCTCCTCCTACTCCGCCAACTGCCATCTCTCCGACTCCTTCTACTGTTCTGGATCGTGCTGCTGCTGAGCTGGACCGGCTTCGGAAAGATCTTCTGGGCGCCGACCCTCGCTTGGTGGCCAGGCGCCTGGAGCTGGCCTCTGGTTGGGTCCGCTCTGATGCTTCAGTCCGGGCGGCGCTGGCTCAGTCCGCGACAGCTTGCGACGAGGAGAAGCAGGCCATCCTTGAGGCGAAGGCCGATCACGATGCCGCCTTGGGTGAGGTTGCGGATATCCAGGGTCGCTACAGGGTGTTGGAGAGTGAGTTGCAAGGCCTGCGCGACCAGCTTGCCAAGGAGGCCCGTGTCCACCAGGAGAAGGAGGAAGACATGAAGGCTCGCGAGGCTGCCGCCAAGGAGCGGGATGCCAAGCCTGACGAACGCCAAGGCTGCTTGGGTGCGCTGGAGCAGGCGTTGGAGGCGAAGAAGATCGAGCTGGACGGCAAGGCGCTGGTCCTGGCCGAGGACTGCGTGGCCTTCGCGAAGCTGGAGGTGAAGGCCCGCACCCTGCTGAAGTCGCTCTATGACAACGGCCTGGAAAGCCCGCTGGCCGGCGCCGAGGAGGGCACCGCCAAGCTGCTTCCCTTCCTGGTCCGCTCCCTCGAAGATCTCGCCCTCGGCCATGGCCCCACGACTGAGGCTGAGGCGTGTGTCCTTTCTTCTGCAGTGCTGACACGCGTCTTCACCCACGTCTACCTCCGCGACCCCATCGTTGACCTCGACAGCCTGCTGGAGCCTGTGAATGGCGAGCTTGCCGCCGTCGCTACTGAGGCCATGAAGGGTCACGCGGAGGCTCTGCTGGCGAAGTTCTGGGCCTTCAGCACCAAGCCGAAGTGAGGAGCTACCGGTCTTGAGGCTCCACGAGGCGAAGTCGCCCAGCGCAGCTCCGTCACCAGTGATGGCGCCGCCAAAGAGTGACCCCTTCGCGTCTCCCGTCCCGCTTTTAATCCCTGCAATATGCATCCTGCCTCGTGGAGGCGTTTAAACTTGTGTTTGGCGTTGTCGAAGTACTCTATGGACTGTAATATTTTCTTTTGAATTTCTTGAGATTTGCGTTTTTCCTTCCTACTTGCCTGTGTTCTACGTCGGCAGAGCCCGGCCCCGCGCATACCTCAGCCGCCGTTAGCCCCGACCGGAAACCAGGACGGGACCAAGGAGTGAGGGGCTACGTGATAAGTTAGGCTCCTGAGTCGCGATGCTCAGAAGTCCCCCTTGACGCATGAACAACAAGTAGGAAGGTAAGATGCATCGGTGAATTTACTGTTCTACATCGGCAGAGCCCGGCCCCGCGCATACCTCAACCGTCGTTAGCCTTTCGGAACTAAGGGGTGAGGGGCTACGTGACCAGTTAGGCTCCTGAGTCGCGATGCTCAGGAGTCCCCCTTGACGTTCAAACGGCCTTCGTACCTTGGCTACGCTCGGGGAGAGGCGTGCGACGAACCAGGCCCGAGGGGCCTGGCTGGGTGGCGTGCGCCTGGGCGTGACCCGGGCGCAGCCCCCGTGCCCAGCCCCCTCGCGCAGCACTCCCGAGGGGAGGCGTTATGACGAGGCCAGACATTGAGCTCTAGGCTCCTTGAGGTTGATGCGGCCGGGGGCCACCCTCAGTTGTTTATCACCAGCGCGGAGCATAGCACTTTCGTATGTGTACGGGCATAGCCGCTCCTCGGCAGTGTCATCAGCCAGCACGGAGCATGGTGCTTCCACTAGTGCGTGGGAGGGGGCTCCCCTCTGGGAGGAGCCCCCGGGGCATGTACAACCCCGCCCTGACACGTGGCTAGCACGGTAGGGCCTGGTGAGGTGTATCTGGGCACCCGTGAGCCAGCACGGGACTCACGGGACCCTACCTCAGGGCGGGTTGCGCCTGGCTCTGAGCCTTTACTTGTAATGTGTTCCTGCAAATCTGGTGAGATGTCGGTGCTCTACGTCCTCGGGTCCCGGCCCTCGAGCGGGCTCAGCCGTCCCTAGTATGCCAGGTTGCGATGCCATGGACAAGGCCAGAGGATGAGGGCTGGAGAGCCAGTAAGAGCCCATGAGTCGTGATGCTCAGGTACCCCCCCCCCCTTTAACGTGCAAGCAACCAACATGAAGAAAGAAGGGTGCCATAGGCAGGCATCAAACAACGATCATGATGGGTCAAACGCACGACCCGAATAAACGCGAGAAGGATACATGCCATCGGGTCTGGCCCGGGTAGCTTGGGGATAATGCAGCCCGAGGGGCGCCCCCAATAAAGTAAGCTGAAAACATGAACTAAAGGATACATGCCGCAGGGACGGACCCACGCAGCCTGGGAATGATGCAGCCCTGGGGGCACTCCTAGCTGAAAATGAAACTCGAAGGATGTCACCTGATGATGCTGAAGACGGAGGGATGCTAGAGTAGCGGACGGCGTGCACTGCGGGAGACGATCTTCACGAGCCCCCAGGCCCAGGGGCCTCGGGAGGCTCTGGAGGCGCTCGCGGCTCCTCGCGGACCCTCTCCATCTCCGCCAGGACTGCAGAATGCCTGACTGCTTGAGCCTCCAAGATGCTCCTCATGAGGCGCTGACGCACAGCAGCCGCGTTCGGCAGGCCGTAAGGCATGCGAACATAGCTGTGGGGTGGACCTTCGTAGCGCCCCACGCGTGAGGGCCAGAGGCGCTCCTGAGAGGCAGCTCGGTTGAGTCCTGGTATGTCGATGCAGATGCGCAGCCCACCATCCTCGCCTGGATGGGGACCTGCGGCGGGCAAGCGACGGCTGCCACTCATGACTCTTGACTCCTGCAGCTCCTGAATGATCTCGCTGACGAATTCCTGAGGGTTTGGCCCTCCTTGCTTTGCTTCTTCCTGAGGTAAACATGCGTTGAAGCACGCCTCCAAGTGGTGCCCGAGCGCCTCCCTCATGATCTTAGCAAAGTCGATGGCCCTCCAGGAGAGAGCCCCCGGGCCTTGCCCGAGGAGGGCGCTGGGCGCGCCTTCCTATGCAACAGAAGGAGGTGCCCCTTGAACAGGCGCGGACCCTGAGGGGCCTGCCTCCCAAGGGGTCAGGCCTGGCGATGTCTTCTTCTTCTTAGGAGTAGCCTCGGGAGGCCTCCCATTCCTGTGATCTGGGTCTTCAATCGACGCGGCTTGGAAAGCACGTTCCAGAGAACACACAGCATCTCTCTCTTCACAAGGCACAGTGATGACTCCATCGCTTCCTGGCATCTTGAGGGCATTGTAGCTGTGATGGGTCACGGCCATGTACTTGGCCAGGGCTGGGTACCCGAGGATGGCATTGTATGGCAGGCGGATGTGAGCGACGTCGAAGTCAATGAGCTTGGTGCGGTAGTTGTCGCGCTTCCCGAAGGTAACAGGAAGGCGGACCTGCCCTATCAGAACCGTGGAACCATCAGTGACTCCTGAGAAAGGCTTGGTTGGCTGCAGCTGATTGTATGGCACTTGGAGATTGTTGAACGTCTCGACGAATAGGACATTGAGCCCTACTCCGCCGTCGATCAGGGTCCTGGTGACTTGCACATTGCTCATGATTGGGGAACAAAGCATCGGGAGGACTCCTGCTGTGGCCGCGCACTTGAGCTGATCCACTGAGCTGAACGTGATGGCGCACGCTGACCACCTCAGAGGGCGTGTGGCCTCAAGCTTGGGGAGGACTGCATTCACTTTGCGGGCAAACTGCTTGAAGATGCACTGAGAGGCTGGGGCTTGTGCGCCGCCCAAGATGCAAGCGATTGCACGCGGCTCCTGGAAGCCTCCAGCCCCCTCGTCCTGGTGATGGTCTTCATTCCTCCTTGGCTGTGGTGGCAGAGGAGGGAGGCCCACATTGCCTTGTGGGCGATCCTCGCGAGGCTGATCCCTCCAACCCCCCTCGCGAGGTGGGTCCCTCCAACCTCCCCCATGAGGCTGGTCCTGCCAGCGGTCCTCGCAAGGTCGGTCACGCCACCCTTGGCGAGGGCCACAGTCTTCCCATCGTCCTCCACCTCTTCCTCCTCCTCGGCCATAGCCCCTGTCGCTGCGCTCGAGGCGTCGGCCGGCATGCACGTCTCGCACGGCTCCGAGCTCTTGGCATTCGTTGGTGTTGTGGGTGTGGAGGTCATGGTACACGCAGTACCGGCTGCCCTTGGATGACTCAGGCTGGTCCCTGCCTCGCTTGGTGTCCGGCTCTGCCGCAAGCACGGCAGCCCCCCTGCGCTTCACGTCCTTGGCCTTGGGCTTCTTCTCTTCTGGGTCAGCAGCTGGCAGCTCGAGGAGGGAAAGGCGCCCTTCCTCAGCCCTAGCGCACTTGGTCGCCAGATTGAACAGCTCCAGGGAGGTGCACAGGTCTTCATGGATCGCGAGCTCCTCCTTCATCTTGACGTCACGCACGCCATCGGAGAAGGCTGAGATGATGGCCTCCTCAGACACCTTGGGGATCTTAAGGCGAGCGCTGTTGAAGCGCTGGATGAACTTCTGCAGGGTCTCTCCCGGCTGCTGCTTGATGCAGCGCAAGTCGCTCATGGCCGGGGGCCGGTCGCGGGTGCCTTGGAAGTTGGCGATGAACTGGGTGCGCATCTCGTCCCATGAGGATATCGTGCCAGGAGCTAGGTTCAGGAGCCATGTGCGGGCGCCGTCCTTGAGCGCCATGGGGAACCAATTCACCATGACCTTTTTGTCCCCATTGGCGGCTTCGATGCCCAGTTCGTAGAGCTAGAGGAACTCAGCAGGGTCAACCGTGCCATCGTAGCGCGGGGGCAGGTCTGGCTTGAACTTGCCCGGCCAAGCCACGCTGCGCAGCTCGACGGAGAAGGCATGGCAGCCTGTTGTGGCCGCGGGAGCCCTTTGGTGACAGAGAGCTTGATCTTGTGGGTCTCTGTGCGCTGCAACCAGGTGCAGCGCGGGGTCTTGATGCGCTGGAGCAGGAGCGCGCTCGTGCCGGGCTCGTGCGGGGAGCACACGGGAGGCTTCCTGGGGACGAGGGATCTCTTGGCAGCTCTTCTCTTGCTGTGCTGGCGCCGGACGGAGTGGGTTCCGCCCAGGGGCCACGCGCCTTGGGGCCAAGGCGCCTTCTTGAGGGGGAGCCGGCTGAGGCGCCCCCAGAGCTTCCTCGCCCGTGCAAGGCGGGGCGCGGTGCAACGAGAGGGATGGTGCAGGGGAGCCCCCAGCAGCGTTGACGAGCTCAGCGATGCGGGCGAGCCACTCATCATAGAGGTCGTCGACAGGATGGTAGTGCAGGCGCTCCTGCGCCAGGAGCAGCACGGCGTGCGCGTTCGCAGGAGCGCGACGGGCGTGGGACAAGGAGCCGGCCGGAGTCAGCGACGGGGTGGCGGTGCGGCCTTCTCGCCGCACCGAAGGATGCAGGGACGACGCCTGCTGCTTGTTCCCTGCCGGGCCGGTGGCGGCGTTGATGGAAGACGACAGGGAACGGCGTGGGCGCCCGCCGACGGAGGCCGTCTGGGCAACGCGAGTGGCGAGAGCGGCTCGGCGCTCGGCGCGAGCGCGACGAGCATCTGACATGGATGGACGGGCGGCGAAACACGAGGCGACGGAAGGCAGATTCCGGCACACCCCTACCTGGCGTGCCAAATGTCGGATTTCGGGTTTCGGCAGACCCTTGAGGTTCGAACACTAGGGTGCACGCGGAGATCACACCTCCAGCCTACCCATGTCTCACTGCCTCGTCAGGATCTAAAACTACACGAAGAACAACACAAGGGACACGATATTTATACTGGTTCAGGCCACCATTGTGGTGTAATACCCTACTCCAGTTTGTGGTTTGGTGGATTGCCTCTGGGGCTGATGAGGAACAATACAAGGGAAGGACAGCCTCACGAGGGTGAGTTCTTGGTTGGGGTGATGAACTGCTAGGGGGAGTTCAGTCGCTTCTCTCTTTGTGTCTCGAATTTAGATCCTCCCTACCATGTGGGTGGCTAGTCCTATCTATAGGCGAAGGCCCCAGGCCTCTTCCCAAATATTGAGCGGGAAGGGCGCCAACAATTGGCCATTTTGAAGGGGAACATCTAGTACACTTATCCTGACTAAAGTTGGTCCTCGCCTGCCAAGGACCCTGACGATGACGCCGGCTTGGGCTCCACGATGACCTTCGTTCTGCCGTCCTGCTGGTCTTGGTATTGTTGCACCGAAATGGTTGCCTTTGCTTGATACCCTTGCCTGCGCTTGCCCCCTTTGCACCAAAGGGGAAACAAGGACTCTGCGCAGGCCGGCGCCCGCCTGGCACCCGCCTGGCCTTGGTCGTCATGGCTTGCCTCACGGGCACCTCGTGAGGTACCCCACCTTGATCTCTCTTCCTCCTCGCAAGCCAGCCTAATGAGGCCGTGCCTGAGGAAGCCTCCTATCGTCCGCCCCGCGAGGCTTGGCCCCTCACGAGGGTCTTGAGCATGTGTTGATGAAGTTGGTCCATACTGGGCCATTCCTCGAGCCACACCGCAGGCCGCAGGCAGGCAAGTCTGGGTACCCCCGTTCCCAGAACGCTGATAGTCGTTGTCAGTGTCAAAACCGGCGGATATCGGGTAGGGCGTCCCGAACTGTGCGTCTAGGCGGATGGTAACAGGAGACAAGGGACACGATGTTTTTACCCAGGTTCGGGCCCTCTCGATGGAGGTAAAACCCTACTCCTGCTTGATTAATATTGATGATATGGGTAGTACAAGACTGGATCTACCACGAGATCAAGGAGGCTAAACCCTAGAAGCTAGCCTATGGTATGATTGTTGTTCTATCCTATGGACTAAAACCCTCCGGTTTATATAGACACCGGAGAGGGCTAGGGTTACACAGAGTCGGTTACAATGGTAGGAGATCTACATATCTGTATCACCAAGCTTGCCTTCCACGCCAAGGAATGTCCCATCCGGACACGGGACGAAGTCTTCAATCTTGTATCTTCATAGTTTTGGAGTCCGGCCGATGATGATAGTTCGGCTATCCGGAAACCCCCTAGTCCAAGACTCCCTCAGTAGCCCCTGAACCAGGCTTCAATGACGACGAGTCCGACGTGCATATTATCTTCGGCATTGCAAGGCGGGTTCCTCCTCCGAATAATTTATAGAAGATTGTGAACACCAGGATAGTGTCCGGCTCTGTAAAATAAATTCCACATACCACCGTAGAGAGAATAATATTTACACAAGTTCAATCTGCTGACGTATTTTGCGGTGTGACGTCACTCCACAACCAAGCCTTTACTCGAATCATTTTTATTATACCACCTCAGCGCGTTTAGCGAAGCGGTTTCCTTGGCACGTCTTGTCAAAGCAGAGATCGTGTTCCCCTTATTCCGGGATTCCCATCAATATAGACGTGGGTAACCCAACCGCGCCACTGATTGCGGCGCTTGGGAGATAAGCGAGTTTTACCAGGCTGGGGGACGCATAGTTTCGTCCGCCCATATATAAGGGGATAAGGATCCACCTTTTTACCTACGCCTTCTTCCTCCTTTGCTTATCCATCTCCGCGCACTCGAGCTCCAGCGCCCAAGTCCGCACATCTCACCTCGACCTTCTCCAGCCATGTCTAGAGCGGGAGGCAAGTGGATGGCCTCCTCCATTACGGAGGGGCCCATCAAGAAGCTGCGCAGCGCCGGATATCTGTCCAGCGACATCGCGCACCGGCTCCCCGACGAGGGGCAGCTCATCCCCACCCCCGGGCCCCATGAGAGGGTGGTATTCCTTCCCCATTTCCTCCGCGGACTGGGCTTCCCACTCCACCCCTTTGTCCGGGGGCTCATGTTCTACTACGGCCTGGATTTCCATGATCTGGCCCCGAATTTCATCCTCAACATCTCGGCGTTTATCGTCGTGTGCGAGGCCTTCCTCTGCATCCAGCCCCACTTCGGCTTGTGGCTCAAGACCTTCAATGTCAAGCCGAAGGTTGTGAAGGGCAGCCAAGCGGAGTGCGGAGGCGCCATGGTGGGCAAAATGCCCAACGTCACTTGGCTCGAGGGCGCCTTCGTGGAAACCATCAAAGGGTGGCAATCGGGGTGGTTCTACATCACCGAGCCGCGTGACCCTAAATGGGCAGCGGCCCCCGAATTCAGATCTGGCATCCCCATGCGGCTCACCTCCTGGAAAGAGAAGGGCCTGCTATGGGGTAGTTCGGAAGAGCTGACCGGACTCCAGTCCTGTCTCCAAACCCTGGTGAACAAGAAGCTCAAGCTTGTCAATGTGATCCAGGTCATGCTCGTCCGCCGGATTCTCCCCTGCCAACAACGGGACTTCAATTTGTGGGAGTTTGATCCGGCACAGCACCGGACCTTGAGCGGGCTCTTCGACACTACGTACGAAGATGCCTGGAGGGTGCTGTTCAAGGGCGCCGAAGCTCCCGCATCCGCTACCGAAGATCGCGGATTCAGCTCGCAGCGTCCGGCTGGCGAGGTAAGCCATGTTATCCTTTATGGGACACTTGCTTTTCATGTTTTGACTTTATGCGGGATCTAAACTCCCAACACCTTTAATAGGCCTGGCAAGCGACGTTCGGACAGGTTAACTGTACGGATCCCCTTCCAGAAGACCCAGCGGATGCCCGTTTGACAGGGCTGCTGGTCCCGGCACTTTACGTAGTGCCGGAGAAGAAGGCCAAGAAGAAGGCCACGGGAACCCGAAGGAGTTCCCGACGTCAGGTGGTATCGGACTCATCGTCCGATGACTCCAAGGCGGACACCTCCCATGAGGACGAGGAGGAGAAGAAAGAGGCCTCTCCCCCAGTGGGGGAGAGAAGAAGAGGAAGGCCTCCCCAACGAGGGAGGCCGAAGGGTCCAAGAAGGGAAGGACCCTTCCCCCGGACTGTTCCGCCAATGTCGGCGATGGCGATGAGGGGTGGCCCTCAAGGGCCAAGCCCCTGGCGAGATCGTAAGTATCCAGAATCCCGAATAACTTTATGATTTTTCTTTTCGCCACATGGTGTCTTTCTAATGCCGCATACAACCATGCAGTCCGCCCAAGGACAATCTTCCCGCTTCGTCGAGCGGGTCCTTGGGTATGTCGGATGTGGATAGTACTTCACTTCCGACCGCCTCCACCCCCCATGACCCTGACGACGCCGAGGTGGGATCCTAAAGAGGGACCCACCCGGAGGAGGAGGCCCGGAGGTGCCACAGGGTAATCTCCCGGACTTCGTACCGGACTCCGGACCGGAACCTGCAGTGGTTCCGGAGTCCGGCGGGCGGCCCCTTCGTAAGAAGGGAAAGACTGTGACGCCAGCGGCCTCCATCCAACCGGAGGTGCCGGATAACTTGCTGGAGGCGCTCAAGGGCGCTTCTGTCGAAGAGGAACACCGCATTGTCATGAGTGCGGTGATTCAGAAGGTTCAGCTCGCCAAAAGCAGGCTGACCGAGGCCTGCAGCAGCCTTCTAACAGGCTTTGAGGTAAGAATTTTAATATATGTAAAATAGTACCGCATAGACAGTAGCCCCTGATGCTCGGTTCGGTGTTCGGAAAGAAAAGCCGGACTGAGGATCTAAAAAGATATACGCAGGAGTCTTAAAAAATATGTCAATATGGGATTGCAGGCTGCGCTGCTGACCACTGCCGCACTAACTGCGGAGGTCAATGCTTTGAAGCAAATCCTCGAGCGGTCCGAGAGCGAGCTCGGCCGTGCCAAGAAGCAGCTCGAGGACAAGGAAGGTGAGTAACACCTTATTAAAGTTGTACCTTACAGAAAAGGATTTGGTTGCAAGAGGAATGACAAGGATAACATGGGTACTCCAGGGGCCACGAACAAGGTGGCGACCCTGAAGGAGGCGGTGTCCGCGGCCGAACGTAATGCAGCCGCGGAGCATGCTGGGCGAGAGAAGCATGAGGCGCGGGTGGCGGAGGTACATCAAGAGCTCCAGGCTCTCGTGGAAAAACATGAGAGTTTGGAGCGCGACTCGAAGACTCGAGAGTCCGAGCTTGCATCGGCTCTTGAGAGTGCCAAAGCCGCTAAGGCCGAAGCCCACAAGGCCCTCCAGGAAATCGAGGCATTGAAGAAAATAGCGGCGGGTAAGGCATTTTTCATGCAAAGCAAGCATGTGAATGTGAATTACCTATTACTTACCCGAATTCAGAGCTCTCCAGGAGCGTTCGCAGATCTGCCCCGCAGCGTGTCCGATGCTGCCGCTTTCTACAGGGCCGAGGAGGGGAGCTCGACGGAGAAGGTCTTCTGGTCTCAGTATGCTGAGGCCGGACATCCGGTGCCCCTTAGCGACCAGCTGAAGCAGCTGGTCGAGCTCCACAAGGTGGCCGAACAGGCCATGAAGGGCCTCATAGTTCGGCTGTGGCCCAAGGAGGCCATGCCTGGGAGCTACTTCGGCCTGGTGTGGCGGCTGGTGGATGCATGTCCATGGGTTGAAGTCATCAAGCACTCCGCCTGCATTGAAGGTGCCCGTCGGGCCCTTGCCCGTGCAAAGGTGCACTGGGGCAGGATGGACGCTGAGAAGCTTGTGACGGACGCGCCACCGACGGGCAAGGAGTATCGCACGCCCGAGATATATTATAAGAGTGTCCTGAAGGGTGCCCGCATGATTGCGGGTGAGTGCTCCAAAGATGTAATATTTGAGTAGACTCGCATTTTGTTATCCTGTGCGCTGAAAAATTTGTTCATATGCGCTAAGCAACGCTTGTTAATTTAAAATATTACCTTATGTGCGGCTGTTTATCAAATCTGAGAGATGGCAAGTCGTCGGCTTTAGCCCCCATGCCACGAGTGCTGGGGTGTTTGGGATAAACTTGAGCGCTCTTGTTCCCATTTTTGGGTCCATCTAGGGAGGCACTCAACACAACGAACGAGGCAACCGGACTTATAATGCTTGAACACTCTCACTTAGCCATTGAATTCTATAATTTTAAATTTCGGCGAAGCCCCTAGTGTTCAAAAGACCGAGTTCGGGGCGCTATCCACCGGACGAAGCCGGTTCCTCGCTCTAAGCGGCATAAGTCTTTAGGGACTCGAAAAAACCTCTCGGACAGCAACCAGCTCTCGCCTTATCATGACGGTCAGTTTTAGCTTTCTCCACTGAGGCACTCGCCTAGCTCAACTGGGGCGCAATCGCAGTGGTTCTCCCAGCGCTACCTTAGCCGATAAAACGGAACGTAAGGTACCAAAACATGGGAGCCGGGCAAACCCAACTATTGACCCAAGACATGATTCGGAGCCGATGCATATAATGCTATAAGTTCGGGGTGCCGCACTTGTGAAAGTGTTCGGACTTATCACACCATAATGTGGGGAACTTAAGCCCCTGGTGTATTTAGCCGTACCAAAGTGCACGGATGCAACATGTCATAAATGGACATATGTATACGAAAGGAATGTAATTATAGGCAAAAAGTGATGCATTGTTTATTCAAGAAATACTTCCATGAATGCAGAATGATACAAATAGTGCGGTAAGCAAGGGATGGGACTATTAAACATGTCCCCCTCCAGGGGTAGGCTGTGGAATGGTGTATAAAACAGATTTAATGCTCGTAATGGAGACCACCTGGATACTCGTCGTAGCCTTTCTACTTCCCCTGGCTGTTGCATCGTGAGTTCGGCAGGTCTACTGCCAGACAGGGCCTCTGGTGTACGGAGTCGTGTGGATAAGAAGAAAAAAAGGAAAAGGAAAAACAAGGATGACACACTTGGGAGCCCCCTGGTGTGGTTAAGCCGCATTCTGGGCCTGTCGTGGTCGTGCCCCTCCCCCTATGCCCACGGTATCTCCAGAGCGTAATGATGTACGCGAAGTACCGGTCTTGCAATTTTGCAAGGGCTGGGGTTGGGGCTGCATTGCTACACGTGCTCGGGACGTGCCAGATGGTCTTGTTGTAGGTTACTCCGGGTGCATTTAGCAGTGTCCGGTCCCTTAACGGCCGGACTCGAGAATTGCCTTAAGAGGCTGCTCTGTACTTCTGCCGCGAGAGCCGCTGTGTGTTCCTCCGTTCGGAGGGAGCGTTCAGTGTTTCCGTTGACCGTGATGACTCCTCGAGGGCCTGGCATTTTGAGCTTGAGGTATGCGTAGTGCGGCGCCGCGTTGAACTTTGCAAACGCGGTCCGTCCAAGCAGAGCATGATAGCCGCTACGGAACGGAACTATGTCGAAGATTAACTCCTCGCTTCGGAAGTTATCCGGGGATCCGAAGACCACTTCCAGTGTAACTGGGCCTGTACAATTGGCCTCTACACCTGGTATGACGCCTTTAAAGGTCGTTTTTGTGGGTTTAATCCTTGAGGGGTCTAAGCCCATCTTGCGCACTGTATCCTGATAGAGCAGGTTCAGGCTGCTGCCGCCGTCCATCAGGACTCTTGTGAGGTGAAATCCATCGACGATTGGGTCTAAAACCAATGAGGCGAATCCGCCGTGGCGGATGCTTGTGGGGTGGTCCCTTCGATCAAAAGTGATCGGGCAGGAGGACCATGGGTTGAACTTCGGGGCGACTGGCTCCATCGTGTGTACGTCCCTGAGTGCACGCTTCCGCTCCCTCTTGGGTATGTGGGTTGCGTATATCATGTTCACCATCCGCACTTGTGGGGGTAAACCCTTCTGTCCTCTATTGTTCGCGGTCGGGTCTCTTCCTTGTCATCGCTATGCAGCCCCTTGTCATTGTTTTCGACAATTAGCTTGCCTGCCTGCTTGAATACCCAACAGTCCCTGTTGGTGTGATTAGCTGGCTTTTCGGGGGTGCCGTGTATCTGGCACGAGCGGTCGAGTATTCGGTCCAAATTGGACGGACCCGGAGTAGTTCTTTTGAATGGCTTTTTCTGCTGACCGGGTTTAGAGCCTCTGAATCCGGCATTGACTGCCGTATCCTCAGTATTGTCGCCGTTAATGCGGCGTTTATGCTTGTTGTGACGCGACCTGCCGTTGCGGTCCTTAGTATCCGGACTGCCAGAATTTTTGCTCAGGTTGTTGCTGTGGGCTAGCCAGCTGTCCTCTCCCGCGCAGAAGCGGGTCATGAGTGATGTGAGGGCTGCCATGGATTTCGGCTTTTCCTGTCCCAGGTGCCGGGCAAGCCACTCGTCGCGGAAGTTATGTTTGAAGGCCGCGAGGGCCTCCACATCCGGACAGTCGGCGATTCGTCTGGCTGCTGAATTATATGGCTTAGGTCGTCAGCGTCTGGTGGTCGCACATACCTAGAAGTTATCAAGGAATGCGGCTTCCAGGTCCTCCCAACACCCAATTGATTCTGCTGGCAAGCTGTTAAGCCAATGCCGAGCTGGTCCTTTAAGCTTGAGTGGGAGGTATTTGATGGCGTGAAGATCATCACCGCGGTCCATGTGGATATGAAGGAGATAGTCTTCGATCCAAACCGCGGGGTCTGTTGTGCCATCATAGGATTCAATGTTCACGGGTTTAAACCCTTCGGGGATTTGATGATCCATTACTTCATCTGTGAAGCATAGTGGGTGTGCGGCGCCACTGTATTGGGCTATATCACGACGTAGCTCAAACAAGCTCTGTCTACTGTGTTCGGCCCGGCCGGACTTGCTGTGTCCGGCGCGACGGTTGTCGTCGCGTATAATGGGGCGCCCACATGATCCGTAGATCGATCTTGATTGTCTTGCCTTATCCTCCAATATATCTCGCAAGTCCAGAGCGTTCCCCGATGGCTCTGTGCTTTTCGAGCGATGCCAGGGTACGGTTTTAGTGTAGGGCCTAGAGGTCTCTCTGTCGCGGCCATGGGGTGGTCAGTCAGCCGTATTGTGCGCTGGTGATGCAGGTTTATATGCCTCCTCCTCTAATCAGGGGAGCAGCTTGCGTTTGGGGTAGCTTTTGGAGGGGCGTTCGAGTTCATGCTCTTCGGCCGCAAGGACTTCAGTCCATCTGTCGGCTAGCAGATCTTGATCAGCTCTAAGTTGTTGCTGCTTTTTCTTGAGGCTGCTTGCCGTGGCCATAAGCCTGCATTTAAAATGCTCTTGTTCGACGGGATCCTCAGGCACGACGAATTCATCGTCATCGAGGCTTGCCTCGTCTCCAGAGGGAGGCATGTAGTTATCATCCTCTACCTCTTCGTCTGCCGCTCTCTCATGAGGGCTGGCTTCTCCGTCCTCCTGTGCTGAATCTTGCTGGAGGGGGTTGTCTTCGGCACTGTCTGGGGTGTTATTATCTCCGGTGCCGGAATCTCCATTCTTGCTGTGGCGGGATTTAGAGCGGCGCCGCTGACGCTGGCGCTTAGGCTGTTTCTTGGAGGGGTCTTCCCCCATTGTTCCCTCGCCATTCCCATCCTTTGGGATATCCACCATGTATATGTCGTATGACGAGGTGGCTTTCCAGTGCCTAGTAGGCGCTGGTTCTTGGTCGTCTCCGGCATCGTCGTCCATACCGTCGATGTCTTCGGAGTCGAAGTCTAGCATGTCGGTTAGATCGTCGAAAGTGGCTACTAAGTGGGTGGTGGGTGGGCTTTGAATTTCTTCGTCGTCCGCATCCCAACCGTCCTGACCGCAGTTCGGCCAGGGCTCTCCTGATAACGAGAGATACTTTAGCGAATTCAGGATGTCACCGAAAGGTGAGTGTTGAAAGATGTCCGCAGCGGTGAACTCCATGATCGGTGCCCAATCGGAATCGATTGGAGGGGGCGCGGGAGGTTCGGAGTCACGAGTTTCACAAGGGACAAGGTCCGGAACCTCGGAGTCACGAGTTTCACAAGGGACAAGGTCAGTATTCGGCTCAATCGCCATAGAGGTTGCAGCCCCCGAGGCGGTGTCTAGCCACCCGCCCTCGATCTGCGCAACCGGCTCCAAATTAAGGGTCGGAGCAGACTCATGTGCGGCCTCCAGGGCACTGTCCGGCAGGAGAGCTAAATCATGCCCATCGTGATAGTGCGGCGTGCTCGGCTGTGGCTCGAATCCATCAAAGATCAAGGCTCCGCGGATGTCAGCCGTGAAGTTTAGACTTCCAAATCTGACTTGACGGCTAGGGCGTAGCTTTCGATCTGCTCCAGATGGCCAAGCGAATTGGCCCGCAGTGCAAAGCCGCCGAATACGAAGATCTGTCCGAGGAGAAAAGTCTCACCATGGACTGCGTCGTTGTTGTTGACGATCGAAGGAGCCATCGAGCCTATTGGTGACGACACAGAGGAACTCTCAATGAAAGCACCAATGTCGGTGTCAAAACCGGCGGATCTCGGGTAGGGGGTCCCGAACTGTGCGTCTAGGCGGATGGTAACAGGAGACAAGGGACACGATGTTTTTACCCAGGCTCGGGCCCTCTCGATGGAGGTAAAACCCTACTCCTTCTTGATTGATATCGATGATATGGTTAGTACAAGAGTGGATCTACCACGAGATCAAGGAGGCTAAACCCTAGAAGCTAGCCTATGGTATGATTGTTGTTCTGTCCTATGGACTAAAACCCTCCGGTTTATATAGACACCGGAGAGGGCTAGAGTTACACAGAGTCGGTTACAATGGTAGGAGATCTACATATCTGTATCGCCAAGCTTGCCTTCCACACCAAGGAAAGTCCCATCCGGACACAGGACGAAGTCTTCAATCTTGTATCTTCATAGTCTTGGAGTCCGGCCGATGATGATTGTTCGGCTATCCGGACACCCCCTAGTCCAGGACTCCCTCAGTCGTGTTCATCCAGCCCCAACCGGCTCGATCGATCAGGGTCCTGTTAATCCAGAGGCAACGCCACGGGGTCCTGTTCATCCACCCCCACTGCTCACTGTTCATCCAACCCCCCTGGCGCGCTCACTTTTCATCCTGAGGTAGCATCAATCGGCTTCAGTTTGCAGCAGTAGCGAAGGAATTGCTCGATCGGGTTCAGTTAACAACCATCGATCAATCGCTCGGGTTCAGTAACGCGTAGCCTGCAGTGCAATCGCTCGAGTTCAGTTAGAGCCCAGCGCCTCGCTCGGATTCAGTTACATCCAACGCCTCGCACACACGCGCGCACGTGTATGAGATAAACGCGCATCGCTCGGCCCCGACCACCCAATGTAACGGGAACACCCCGATGTTTTCCTCGCCCTCGCTTCTACCACGGTTTTTTTCTGTCATGGACGGCCCAAAGAATGTCATGCAGCTGCGCCTCCGGCCCGCCCAGGACAAAAAGCCCATTTTCTGTCATGATTTTTTGTCATAGAAGTAGGAGCCCACCACATCTATGATGATACCGGATTTTGTCACAATTATCGTCATAGAAGTGTCATAAGTATGACAGAAAAAAATTCGTTTGGCCCAAAATGTCACAGATGTGTCTTTTTTTGTAGTGCCTCCAAGTGCAGAGTTTTGTAGGATAGTAGCAAATTTCCCTCAAGTGGGTGACCTAAGGTTTTTCAATCCTTGGGAGGCGTAGGATGAAGATGGTCTCTCTCAAACAACTCTGCAACCAAATAACAAAGAGTCTCTTGTGTCCCCAACACACCCAATACAATGGTAAATTGTATAGGTGCACTAGTTCGGCGAAGAGATGGTGATACAAGTTTAATATGGATGGTAGATATGGGTTTTTGTAATCTGAAAATATAAAAACAGCAAGGTAAATAATGATAAAAGTGAGCAAAAACGGTATTGCAATGCTTCAAAACAATGCCTAGGGTTCATACTTTCACTAGTGCAAGTTCTCTCAACAATTATAACATAATTGGATCATATAACAATCCCTCAACATGCAACAAAGAGTCACTCCAAAGTCACTAATAGTGGAGAACAAACAAAAAGATTATTGTAGATTACGAAACCACCTAAAAGTTATTCTTTTTGATCGGTCTATTGGGCTATTTCTATAAGTGTCACAAACAGCCCTAGAGTTCGTACTAAAATAACACCTTAAGACACACATCCACCAAAACCCTAATGTCACCTAGATACTCCAATGTCACCACAAGTATCCGCGGGTTTGATTATACGAGGTGACATTGGAGTGCAACATCCACCAAAACCCTAATGTCACAAACATCCCATTGTCACCACAGATATCCCATCGCAAGACATACATCCAGTGTTCTCAAATCCAATACTTAATCCAACATAACGAAACCTCAAAGAGCAAGACTCAATTCATCACAGGAAGGTAGAGAGGGAGAAACATCATATGATCCAACTATAATAACAAAGCTCGCGGTACATCAAGATCCTGCCAAATCAAGAACACGAGAGAGAGAGAGAGAGATCAAACACATAGCTACTAGTACATACCCTCAGCCCCGAGGGTGAACTACTCCCTCCTCGGCATGGAGAGCGCCGAGATGATGAAGATGGCCACCGGTGATGATTCCCCCCTCCGGCAGGGTGCCGGAACAGGGTCCTGATTGGGTTTTCGTGGATACAAAGGCATGCAGTGGTGAAACTCGCGATCTATGTTCTGTTCTGGAGGTTTGGGGATATATAAGAGGTGTTGGCGTCGGGAACAAGTCAGGGGGACCCACGAGGCAGCCACAAGGTAGGGGGCGCGCCCTCCACCCTTGTGGTGGCCTCCTCTTCTTCATATCTTTTCATTCCAGTATTTTTTATATTTTCCAAAAATAATCTCTGTAAATTTCTTAGGTCAATTGGGCTCCAATTGATAATCCTTTTTTGCGAAACTCAAAAACAAGGAAAGAAACAGAAACTGGCACTGGGCTCTAGGTTAATATAGGTTAGTCCCAAAATAATATTAGCATATAAATGCATATAAAACATCCAAGATGGATAATATAATAGCATTGAACAATAAAAAATTATAGATACATTGGAGACATATCACTGCCTCCCGAGGCCCTCTCGTGGGCGGATACTCCAATGTCGCCATGCCCCAGCTCACGATGCACATTGGTGACGCGAGCCACGACGAGCAGAGCCAGGAGCTGCGCCAGCGGGTGCGGACAGTGGAGTTTTCCTCTTTTGTGCTAAGGGAGCAGGGCAGCTTGCCGGTTCCCAAAGCAACCCCCAAAGGTTGGCGTTCCGGAGCAAGAAGACCAAGACCGCGGGCTCATTAGGATGGAGGTCATTGCCGAGCCCACCGACGCGTCATACCCAGAAGCATTAGCAGGCAGAGACTACTTTTGCCAGGATAAGTTGTATTGTTGTTCCCTTTCAAAATTGGCTGTTGTGGCAACCCTTCCCGCTTAGTGTTTCGGGGGAAGAGGACCAAGGCCAATATCAGTATAGCTAGACCACCACCTTAGAAGGGACCAGATTTAGAGAGAGCTCATCCACCCCTCAAGCCCGGAGCCGCTCTTGAAGCCTCCCGAGGCCACTTGTACACACATATTCATCCTCCCTCGCGAGGAAATCCACAAAAAGCAGGAGTAGGGTCTTACACCGCAAGGTGGCCCAAACCTAGGTAAACTGTCGTGTCTTTGATCATTCTTCCCTCTCGCTCGAGCGCGTTGGAGCATCACCGAGAGACAGTGAGCAGCGAGGCCAAGCGTGGCAAAGTTCTTTGAGCATACCCCGGAGTTCGAACCTTTCGAGGGTCCGCATAGCCTCTGTTCCGACATTTGGCGTGCCCGATAGGGGTTTACTGGAGTTTTTTGGCCTCGCTTCGTTCCCTGCTCGGCGTCCCTTGGCCGAAGCTCGCCGAGTCCACGCCGAGCACAGCGCGGCTCGCGTCGCTCAGATAGAGCCTGCCGGATACGGAGGCCTTTGCCACTCCCCCCTCCCGTCGAACATTTGGCGCGCTAGGTAGGGGCGGCGACGGTTCAAACCCTAGCAGGGTTTGCCACTCCCCCTCGGCCGTGGCCAACACTACCTTGGACCCTGCCGCCCGTGAGCAGCAGGACTCGTCTGTGCACCCATTCTTGCAGGTAGATGGCCGTACCGCCACGCCTTCGCTCACACCGGCCATGAACTCGTCCTCCCACGACCGTCGTGGGCTGATGAATGTGCATCCTACGCTGCTCATGGCGCGTGCGCTGCTTTGCTACCTCCCGGGCAACAAGGGCTATGACGCCTGGCTGGGCCGTATCACCGAGCCCTCACAATCGCTTCACCTTCCGTAGTCCCAGGCTGCATCGTCCCGCACCGGAGATGTGGCGCACGAGGCGCCTCCGCCGCCTCCCCTATGTGGCAACATTGTCGAGCCCAGGCGCGAGGCGCATCCTTGTGACCCACCATGCAAAGCACTACGCTGGCCCGGGACGAGGCCAGCTTCCAGATCATCCGCCATGCGCCAAGACCGAGCCGCCTAGAGGTCGCGGCGGCGGGACACCAGAATCACCCTACCCTCACGCGCGGAGCTCCTCCGACCAACGTCGGCTATCGGGCCTTCACTCGTGAGTTGTGCGAGGTGGTTTGGCCCACCAAGTTCAAGCCGGACCTGCCTCCGCACTATGATGGCGGCCCCAACCCTACGGAGTTCCTCCATCTCTACGCGCTGAGCATTGAAGCGGCAAATGGTGACAATAAAGTCATGGCGAACTGGTTCCCTATGGCCTTCAAGGATGGCGCGCTCCTGGTTCATCAACCTGCCCGAGGAGTGAGTCTCATCATGGGCTGAGCTATGTGAGCTATTCGTCGCCAACTTCAAAGGCACCCACGACTGCGCCCTCACCATGAGTGACCTGCGGCGCGTGAAGCAGCACCCTGACGAGACCCTCCGCCAATACATCCAACAGTTCAACCAGGTGCACCACAAGATTCTGTGCGCCTCGGACGAGGCCATCATCATGGCGTTCACCAATGGCGTCAAGCACGTTCACATGTGCGAGAAGCTCGCCATCCACGACCAACTGAGTATGGCGCTTGAGCTGTTCAACCTCGCCGACAAGTGTGCCAAGGCCGAAGAGGGCTGCCTTTCCTCCACAACAACCCTGCCGCACCCCTGAAAGATGCCAAGGCCAAGGGCAAGAAAGTCAAGCGCAAGGGCCCTTCCTTGCTGGCGGCCGAGCCCGAGCAGAAGCACGGCCACGACTACGATGAGCCGGAAGGGAGCAGTTGCCTGTTCTGCACCTACCACAACGTGCACACCCACAACACCAACGATTGCCAGGAGCTCAGGGAGCTTCACGATGAGCGCCTGGGCCGTCGCCTTGACCGCAGTGATCGCGGCGCTAGCCGCAGAGGCGGCCGCTACGGCGGCTGATGGGATAACCGCAATGGCAACCAGCGCCAGGCCCGGCGCCTCGCGCGACCAGCCTTGAGAACCATGTCCTCAGGACAACGCTGCCCTTCCACCGCTGCCACCACCCCCAGGAGGGACAACGACAACCAGCATGACAAGGGGGTTGGGGGCTACCAGGAGCCTTGCGCTATAGCCTGCATCTTTGGTGGAGCCCAGGCTCCCGCGTCCAACCGCATCTTCAGGCAGTTCTCTTGTGAAGTGAATGCTGCCCTTTCAAGGCTTGAGGCCATGCGGCCCCTCAAGTGGTCACAATACGCCATCACCTTCGACTCCAAGGACCACCTCAGGTGTTCAGCCACCGCAAGAACACTTCCCATGATGTGCACTCCCACTATCAGCAACGTCGCGATAACCAAAATGCTCATCGACGGAGGGGCCGGCCTCAACGTGATCTCCATCATGACCTTCTAAATGCTCCAAGTGCCCTACGACCAGCTGATGCCCACCAGGCCCTTCTTAGGGGTGACGGACGGATCGACCACTCCCCTGGAGCAGGTGCACCTCCCAGTCACGTTTGGTACCCGCGAGAACTACCACACTAAGATGATCGAGTTCGACGTGTCCCACACCAGCCTCTCATACAATGCCATCCTGGGGTACCCCGCGCTCACCAAGTTCATGGCAGCAACCCACCATAGCTACAACGTCCTCAAGATGCCTGGCTATAGCGGTTACCATCGCCTGCAACGTGAAGGATGCGGTTTGCTCCTTGAGAACGTCTACCGGGCCGCCGCGGCCGACAATGGTGACAGCAAGAACGTTGTCGTGCCTTCTGAGGTCGCCCCCGCGAAGAAAAAGCAGCTCCTCCCCAATAACTGCCCTGAGGCAAACAAGCAACCGGCTGATGGTGATGCCCATACCTCCACCCAGGCTGTTGGGGCATGCCAGATAACCCACAAGTATAGGGGATCGCAACAGTTTTTGAGGGTAGAGTATTCAACCCAAATTTATTGATTCGACACAAGAGGAGCCAAAGAATATTCTCAAGTATTAGTAGTTGAGTGGTCAATTCAACCACACCTAGATAACTTAATATCTACCGCAAAGTATTTAGTAGCAAAGTAGTATGGAAGTAACGGTAATGGTAGCAAAAGTAACAGTAGCAGTTTTGTAGTAATTGTAACAGTGGCAACGGAAAAGTAACTAAGCAAATATCAATATGTGAAAAGCTCATTGGCATTGGATCAGTGATGGATAATTATGTCGGATGCGATTCCTCATGCAATAGTTATAACATAGGGTGACACAGAAGTAGCTCCAGTTCATCAACGTAATGTACGCATGTATTCCGAATATAGTCATACGTGCTTATGGAAAAGAACTTGCATGCCATCTTTTGTTCTACCCTCCCGTGGCAGTGGGGTCCTATTGGAAACTAAGGTATATTAAGGCCTCCTTTTAATAGAGTACCAGACCAATGCATTAACACTTAGTGAATACATGAACTCCTCAAACTATGGTCATCACCGGTAAGTATCCCGATTATTGTCACTTCGGGGTTCACGGATCATAACACATAATAGGTGACTATAGACTTGCAAGATAGGATCAAGAACTCACATATATTCATGAAAACATAAAAGGTTCAGATCTTAAATCATGGCACTCGGGCCCTAGTGACAAGCATTAAGGATAGCAAAGTTATAGCAACATCAATCTCAGAACATAGTGGATACTAGGGAACAAAACTAACTCAATTACATGGTAAATCTCATCTAACCCATCACCGTCCAGCTAGCCTACGACAGAATTACTCACGCACGGCGGTGAGCATCATGAAATTGGTGATGGAGCATGGTTGATGATGACGACGGCAACGGATTCCCCTCTCCAGAGCCCCGAACGGACTCCACATCAGCCCTCCCAAGAGAGTGTAGGGCTTGGCGGCGGCTTCGTATCGTAAAACGCGATGAATCCTTCTCTCTGACTTTTTTCTCCTCGAACGTGAATATATGGAGTTGGAGTTGAGGTCAGTGGAGCTCCGGGGGGCCCATGAGGCAGGGGCGCGCCCTGGGGGGGCGCCCCCACCCTCGTGGACAGGGTGTGGGCCCCCTGACATTGATTCTTTTGCCAATATTTTTATTAATTCCAAAAAGTTGCTCCGTGGATTTTCAGGTCATTCCAAGAACTTTTGTTTCTGCACAAAAATAACACCATGGCAGTTCTGCTGAAAACAACGTCAGTCCGGGTTTGTTCCATTCAAATCATGCAAGTTAGAGTCCAAAACAAGGGCAAAAGTGTTTGGAAAAGTAGATACAATGGAGACGTATCAACTCCCATAAGCTTAAACCTTTGCTTGTCCTCAAGCAATTCAGTTGACAAACTGAAAGTGATAAAGAAAAACTTTTACAAACTCTGTTTGCTCTTGTTGTTGCAAATATGTAAAGCCAGCATTCAAGTTTTCAGCAAAGATTATGAACTAACCATATTCACAATAACAATTAGGTCTCATGTTTACTCATACAATGGCATAATCAACTAGCGAGCAATAATAATAAATCTCAGATGACAACACTTTCTCAAAACAATCATAATATGATATAACAAGATGGTATCTCGCTAGCCCTTTCTGAGACCGCAAAACATAAATACAGAGCACCTCTGAAGATCAAGGACTGACTAAACATTGTAATTCATGGTAAAAGAGATCCAGTCATAGTCATACTCAATATAAATTAATAGTAATGCATGCAAATGACAGCGGTGCTCTCCAGCGGGTGCTTTTTAATAAGAGGATGATGACTCAACAGAAAAGTAAATATATAGGCCCTTCGCAGAGGGAAGCAGGGATTTGTAGAGGTGCCAGAGCTCAATTTTGAAATAGAGATAAATAATATTTTGAGCGGTATACTTTCATTGTCAACATAACAACCAAGAGATCTCGATATCTTCCATGCTACACACATTATAGGCGGTTCCTGAACAGAATGGTAAAGTTGTACTCCCCCACCACCAACAATCATCAATCCATGGCTTGCCCAAAACAACGGGTGCATCCAACTAACAACAATTTCATGGGAGTTTTTTTCCAATTATTTTGATTTGATTTGAGCATGGGACTGGGCATCCCGATTACCAGCCATTTTCTCATGAGTGAGGAGCGGAGTCCACTCCTCTTGAGAATAACCCGCCTAGCATGGAAGATACAAACAACCCGAGTTGATACATGAGCTGTTTGAGCATACAAAACAGAATTTTGTTTGATGGTTTGGAGATTGGCACATACAAATTTACTTGGAACAACAGGTAGATACCGCATATAGGAAGGTATGGTGGACTCATATGGAATAACTTTGGGGTTTATGGATTTTGGATGCACAAGCAGTATTCCCGCTTAGTACAAGCGAAGGCTAGAAAGAGACCGGGAAGCGACCAACTAGAGAGCGACAATAGTCATGAACATGCATTAAACTTAATCAACATTGAGTGCAAGCATGAGTAGGATATAATCCACCATGAACATAAATATCATGAAGGCTATATTGATTTTGTTTCAACTACATGCGTGAACATGTGCCAAGTCAAGCCACTCGAATCATTCAAAGGAGGATACCACCCTATCATACCACATCACAACCATTTTAATAGCATGTTGGCACGCAAGGTAAACCATTATAAACTCCTAGCTAATTAAGCATGGCATAAGCAACTATAATCTCTAATTGTCATTGCAAACATGTTTGTTCATAATAGGCTGAATCAGGAACGATGAACTAATCATATTTACAAAAACAAGATAGGTCGAGTTCATACCAGCTTCTCTCATCTCAATCAGTCCATCATATATCGTCATTATTGCCTTTCACTTGCACGACCGAATGGTGTGGATAATAATAATAGTGCACGTGCATTGGACTAAGCTGGAATCTGCAAGCATTCAATTCAAAGGAGAAGACAAGGTAATATGGGCTCTGGTTAAATCAATAATAATGCATATGAGAGCCACTCAACATTTTCATCAAGGTCTTCTCCTCTCGACCCCCAAAGAAAAGAAAAGAAATAAAACTATTTACACGGGAAAGCTCCCAACAAGCAAAAGACGAACGAGAAATCTTTTTTGGGGTTTTCTTTTAATTACTACTACTACAAGCATAGAAAGTAAACTAGCTAAAAGCTACTACTAATTTTTTGGTTTTGTTAAGGTTATTCAAACACACAAGAAGAAAGCAAGAAAGGAAATTAAACTAGCATGGATAGTACAATGAAAAAGTATGAACGCTGGCAACTAGAATGACTGTGTGAACTAGAATGACTGTGCGACAATAGTCATGAACATGAATGTAATCTCCATTCAAACTATTATTATGCAACCTAGGTGCAACAATGGCCCCCCAAGTTATATTGTTTATCTCCTAGCACAACACTCTTGAGAACACTGAGATCTGGAACACACATGTGACATGCCTCGTCCTTGCCATTTATGCATCTACCTATAAAGAGAGCAAAATAATGTATAGCAGGAAAATGAATGCTCCCTATGGTAGCTTGTGCTATTTCTCTAGATTCGCCCACAGTGATACTAGCAAGAAAGTCTTTATATTCAGATTTATGAGGTTCACTAACATTGCCCCACTGCGGGAGTTTACAAGCAGTATTAAAATCTTCTAAGTCAATGGTATATGATTTATCATAAAGATCAAATAAAACAGTATGAGAATTGCACGAAGATGTGAATTTAAGCCTTCTCACAAAGGAATCAGTAAGGTGGTAGTATTGGGCACACTTATCTGACACGAAGTCCTCAAGATCAGCATTACGCACATACGCGTCAAATTCATCCTTAATGCCTGCCTGGACCATAAATTCCTCTGACGGCCATTCACAAGGCCCTACTTGAGCTTCCCTCCGTGGTTCATTGTCCGACTCACGTATTGCGAGCCTGGGTCCTTGCTTCCTTGAAGAACCGCCTTGGTACATTTTCCTAAACATATTTCTTCCTCTGAAAAATTTCTGAAAATTTTAGTACCTCAAAATAAAAGCAAACCAAACTCAACAAAATTGATAGCAACTACTCCCACAAGTGCCTAGAGACTACATCATGCATTAGAACTACTTGGGACCAAATAAACTTGACATGCAAGCTCAAGAACAAGGTCACCTAGGCAGTAAAAATTTGCAATGAATAAAGCACTAGAAAAAAACTAATTGGACCATTGGAGGAGTCACGTACCAAAGGACAATCCCCCAAAGCAGTTTTGTGAGTGGAGCTTTGAGCAAGGAGATCGAAAATGGCAGCAAGATGAGCTAGAACTCGTGCTTGAGCTGGTTGGTGATTTTTTGGGAGGAAGAAGAAGTGTGTGGGTGCAGGAATAAGTGGAGGGGGCCACCAGGGGCCCATGAGGCAGGGGGCGCGCCCTGGACCCTCGTGGCCAGGTGCTGGCTCCCCCTGCTGTGTTCTCAGTGCCAGATATTCTCAAATATTCTAGAAAAAATCATATTTCATTTTCAGGGCATTTGGAGAACTTTTATTTTTGGGGTATTTTTTTATTGCATCGATAATTCAAAAAACAGACAGAAAATACTATTTTTGCTTTATTTAATCTAAATAACAAAAAGTAAAAGGAAGGTGCAGAAGGTTGTGCTTTCTAACTTCATCCATCTCATGCTCATCAAAAGGAATCCACTAACAAGGTTGATCAAGTCTTGTTAACAAACTCATTCAGAATCGCATGAAACCGGAGAATTTTCGAATAGCTCTAGGTTACCTCAACGAGGATATGTACATCCCCAATAATAAGAATATCATGTTTCTTCTTGACAGTAGGAAGAGGAAATTCAAAACCTCTAATAATAATTGATAGATTTTTTCCAATAGAATTGATACTGTGAACTTGAGGTTGTTTCTTCGGAAAGTGTACCGTATGCTCATTACCATTAACATGAAAGTGACATTGCCTTTGTTGCAGTCAATAATAGCCTCTGCAGTATTAAAAAAGGGTCTACCAAAGATAATTGACATACTATCGTCCTTGGGAATATCAAGAATAACAAAGTCCGTTAAGATAGTAACGTTTGCAACCACAACAGGCACATCCTCACAAATACCGACAGGTATAGCGGTTGATTTATCGGCCATTTGCAAAGATATTTCAGTAGGTGTCAACTTATTCAATTTAAGTCTACGATATAAAGAGAGAGGCATAACACTAACACCGGCTCCAAGATCACATAAAGCAGTTTTAACATAGTTTCTTTTAATGGAGCATGGTATAGTTGGTACTCCTACATCTCCTAGTTTCTTTGGTATTCCACCCTTAAAAGTATAATTAGCAAGCATGGTGCAAACTTCAGCTTCCAGTATCTTTCTTTTATTTCTAACAATATCTTTCACGTACTTAGCAAAGGATTCATTTTAAGCATACCAGTCAAACGCATACGCAAAAAGATAGGTCTAATCATTTCATCAAAGCGCTCAAAATCCTCATCATCTTTTTTCTTGGATGGTTTAGGAGGAAAAGGCATGGGTTTCTGAACCGATGGTTCTCGTTCTTTACCGTGCTTCCTAGCAACAAAGTCTCTCTTATCATAATGTTGATTCTTTGATTGTGGGTTATCAAGATCAACAGCAGGTTCAACCTCTACATCATTATTATTGCTAGGTTGAGCATCAACATGAACATCATCATTAACATTATCACTAGGTTCATGTTCATCACCTGATTGTGTTTCAGCATCAGGAAGCATGCAAAGTCCTATCATTTTTCTTTTTCTTCTTTTCCAAAGGACTAGGTGCATCAACATTATTTCTCTGAGAATCTTGCTCAATCCTCTTAGGGTGGCCCTCGGGATACAAAGGTTCCCGAGTCATTTTACCACCTCTAGTCATAACTCTAACAGCATTATCATTTCTCTTCTCATTTAATTCATTGAGCAAATCATTTTGAGCCTTAAGCACTTGTTCTACTTGAGTGGTAACCATAGAAGCATGTTTACTAATAATTTTAAGTTCATTCTTAACTCTAGACATATAATCACTCAAGTGTCCAATCATATAAGCATTACTTTTCAATTTTGTACCAACATAAACATTGAAGTTTTCTTGTTTAGCCATAAAGTCATCAAACTCATCCAAGCATTGGCTAGCAACCTTAGTAGACAGGATTTCAACTTTATCATATCTATAGAGAGAATTTACCTTTACTACCTGTGTCGGGTTATCAAGATCATGTATTTCTTCTATAGGTGGCATATTAAGGCCATGTATTTCTTCAAAAGGTGGTAAATTCTTAACATCTTCAGGTTTAATACCCTTTCTTTCATAGATTTCTTTGCCTCTTGCATATCTTCTGGACTGAGAAATAGAACACCTCTTTTCTTCGGAGTTTGCTTAGGAGTTGGTTCAGGAAGTGTCCAATTGTTTTCATTAGTCAACATATTATTCAATAACAATTCAGCTTGATCAACTGGTCTTTCCCTGAAAACACAACCAGCACAACTATCTAGGTGGTCTCTGGAAGCATCGGTTAGTCCATTATAAAAGATATCAAGTATTTCATTTTTCTTGAGAGGATTATCAGGCAAAGCATTAAGTAATTGGAGAAGCCTCCCCCAAGCTTGTGGGAGACTCTCTTCTTCAATTTGCACAAAGTTATATATTTCCCTTAAAGCAGCTTGTTTCTTATGAGCGGGGAAATATTTAGCAGAGAAGTAATAAATCATATCCTGGGGACTACGCACACAACCAGGATCAAGAGAATTAAACCATGTTTTAGCATCACCCTTTAATGAGAACGGACATATCTTAAGGATATAGTAGTAACGAGTTTTATCATCATTAGTGAATATGGTGGCTATAGCATTCAATTTAGTAATATGTGCCACAACAGTTTCAGATTCATAGCCATAAAAAGGATCAGATTCAATCATTATCAGTAACATAGAAATCATAATCCTTATCAGTAACATAGATAGGTGAATTAGCAAAAGCAGGGTCATATTTCATTCTAGCATTTAGAGACTTTTCTTTCAGTTTAGCTAATAATTTCTTAAGATCAGATCTATCATTGCAAGCAAGAAAATCTCTAGCAGTTTCTTCATCCATAACATAACCCTCAGGTACAGCAGGCAATTCATATTTAGGGGGGGAACCTTCATCATCACTTTCATCAATATTATCAGTTTCAATAATTTCATTCTCTCTAGCCCTAACCAGTTGTTCATCAAGAAATTCACCTAATGGTACAGTAGTATCAAGCATAGAAGTAGTTTCATCATAAGCATCATGCATAGCAGAAGTGGCATCATCAATAATATGCGACATATCAGAATTAATAGTAGAAGCAGGTTTAGGTGTCGCAAGTTTACTCAAAACAGAAGGAGAATTAATTGCAGAGCTAGATGGCAGTTCCTTACCTCCCCTCATAGTTGAGGGAAAAATCTTAGTTCTTTCGTCTTTCAAGTTTCTCATAGTGATCAGCAGATATAAATCCCAAGTGACTCAAAGAATAGAGCTATGCTCCCCGGCAGCGGCGCCAAAAATAGTCTTGATAACCCACAACGTGATCGCAACAGTTTTTGAGGGTAGAGTATTCAACCCAAATTTATTGATTCGACACAAGAGGAGCCAAAGAATAGTCTCAAGTATTAGCAGTTGAGTTGTCAATTCAACCACACCTGGATAACGTAATATCTGCATCGAAGTATTTAGTAGCAAAGTAGTATGGAAGTAACGGTAATGGTAGCAAAAGTAACAGTAGCAGTTTTGTAGTAATTGTAACAGTGGCACGGAAAAGTAACGAAGCAAAGATCAATATGTGAAAAGCTCGTAGGCATTGGATCAGTGATGGATAATTATGTCGGATGCGATTCCTCATGCAATAGTTATAACATAGGGTGACACAGAACTAGCCCCAGTTCATCAATGTAATGTAGGCATGTATTCCGAATATAGTCATACGTGCTTATGGAAAAGAACTTGCATGACATCTTTTGTCCTACCCTCCCATGGCTGCGTGGTCCTATTGGAATCTAAGGGATATTAAGGCCTCCTTTTGATAGAGTACCGGACCAAAGCATTAACACTTAGTGAATACATGAACTCCTCAAACTACAGTCATCACCGGTAAGTATCACGATTATTGTCACTTCGGGGTTAACGGATCATAACACATAATAGGTGTCTATAGACTTGCAAGGTAGGATCAAGAACTCACATATATTCATGAAAACGTAATAGGTTCAGATCTGAAATCATGGCACTCGGGCCCTAGTGACAAGCATTAAGCATAGCAAAGTTGTAGCAACATCAATGTGAGAACATACTGGATACTAGGGATCAAACCCTAACAAAACTAACTCAATTACATGGTAAATCTCATCCAACCCATCATCGTCCAGCAAGCCTACGATGGAATTACTCACGCACGGCGGCGAGCATCATGAAATTGGTGCTGGAGGATGGTTGATGATGACGACGGCGACGGATTCCCCTCTTCGGAGCCCCGAATGAACTCCAGATCAGCCCTCGAGAGAGAGTTTAGGGCTTGGCGGCGGCTCCGTATCGTAAAACGCGATGAATCCTTCTCTCTGATTTTTTTCTCCCCGAACGTGAATATATGGAGTTGGAGCTGAGGTCGATAGAGCTCCTGGGGGCCCACGAGGCAGGGGGCGCCCTCCCCTTAGGGGGCGCCCCCACCCTCGTGGACAGGGTGTGGGCCCCCTGACGTTGATTCTTTTGCCAACTTTTTTATTAATTCCAAAAAGTTACTCTGTGGATTTTCAGGTCATTCCGAGAACTTTTATTTGTGCACGAAAATAACACCATGGCAGTTCTGCTGAAAACAGCGTCAGTCCGGGTTAGTTCCATTCAAATCATGCAAGTTAGAGTCCAAAACAAGGGCAAAAGTGTTTGGAAAAGTAGATACGACATAGACGTATAAATGCCTTCCTCCCACATAAGAAGGCGTGCCCGGCGCCTCCCTCGGGGCAGGCTCAGGGGCTTCCATCTGGGGAGCGTCCGACCTGACCGGTGTGATGAGGGAGGTGCTCGGGCACCACTTGGAGGCGTGCTTCGATACGCGCCCCCTCAACCAAGGAGCAAGGTGTTAACCTCCAGGACCACGAGAGTTCATCACCCAAGAGATCCATAAGTTGCAGGAAGCTCAGGCCATGCACGGCGAGCGTCGCCCCATGCAGCCCATCGACCCAGTTGCTGCCTCTGATGCGGTTGTGCATCAACATTCTATGCCTCAACAGGGCCAGCTCCCAGGACCTCTTCTGTCCGTCGTGCATCGGACAAAGTGGAGGTGTCCCCTGCAACTAAGTATGCATGCCCTTGGACCTGTTGAATGTGGGAACCACGTACCAAAGGCTCGTGCGCCTCACGCTGGCATCTCACAGGCCTGATGCTTGGCGTTGGTGTCTCATGAGGCCCCGACCCCCGCGAGCCTCCAGGGGCTTAGGAGCTAGCCGGTCCCTAAGGGGTGATTGTCGTGGAATTGCCACGGTAGATGCCCTAGCATGAGGACTTAGGTGTGGAGCCATCACAACATAGTTAGCTTGAAGGGGTTAAATGGGACAAAGGACGCAGAGAGTTTACCCAGGTCCGGCCCCTCTCAACGAGGTAAAGGCCTACTCCTACTTTAGGTTGTATTGCTTGGGTTTCGATTACCAGGGAGCGAATACGCTTGACCTAGTTCTCGACTTATTGTTTCTTGCCTTAACCGGGCCCCAGGTCACCCCTTTACATACACAGGTTGATGCCTGGCGGCTTACAGAGTCCCGGCCGGCTCATACACAACGTGTCCGGCTCGGTGACAAAACTACACTTTCCTTAACATACAAGTTAAACATATGGCGATTTATGCCCGTGGGCCTCAAGTCACCTTCGGGTCTTGGGCCTTCAGTAAGCTTGCTTCATGAACTGCCATCTTCAACATCTTGTTGGGCCTTCTCATTATGAACCGCTAGTGGTATGACCCGGCCCCTCCTGGGCGGGTCATACCCAATAGTCATATCCTCAAAATTAGGCCCCAGGTTGATGTGAACTTGTTCATATCGATCTTCAACACTTGACTTAGAAATAATCCTTCATCGTTAGTCCTTATGAAATCTTATAACCCGCCACGATGTTAGCTCACAGAATTGTGCAAACCCGCCATGACTTCACCTCACATTAATATCGCATGAGGCCCAAATCTCAATATACCTTCACTTTTAATGAACCTCCAAAAATCGAGGCATCTGTGCTGTCACATAATCATTTTTCAGTCTCCTCGATTTCGTGCATGCCATCTATCCATTGCCTTATAAATAGGAACAGGGGCCCCCTGTTTTCATTTCTACCCCCTGCCACTGCCTCTTCTGCTTCCTTCCTTTGGACGCCAACACGCCCGAGCTCCGCCGACGACGACCTCGCGCACTACGTCAACCTTGGCCGCTGCATCGAACCAAATGCACCAGAATACTGCCGCGCGCCTCCGGTGTTCAACAACCCCGGTAAGCTCTCCTCTTTTCCTCAGCGTAGATCTCCATTAGGGTTTGCTCGAGTTCATCGGAGTTCATCTCCGTTCATCTTTGTTCCTCCCTATATCTTGTAGTTTTTGATCTGAGCATAGTACCAATCTTGCGCGGTAGCAGTTTAGCACTCGTTTTTGATATTTGAACGCCTCTCATCTGTAGGAGATCTCATGTGAGCAGTGAACTATCATGCTGCCACCACTTAGGTTTAGAATTTTTCTTCATTATCAGAACTACTATAGATCCAAAATTATAACACCGATCTGTGAAAACTGTTTGTCCAACACTTAGCAATCCTTCACTCATAGATCTGAAAACTGATAGTTGTGTGGGCGGCTTAACTAATAAACCATAACCCGCTAGGTACATTAGTGCCCTCTTAAGCCGCTAGTAGATTGCTCTGCATAACTCAACACATTATCCTCCGGCTTAACACACTGCATTTTTATAGTTCTTACCTTTGAACCAATGATTGGCTTAACAACATAATCTTAAACCGGCAATATTTTCTTTTCATACCATCATCAACGATGACTAAGACCTTCACCTCATGCAACTGGGTAGCATCCCGGGTTACTGAGGAAGACTTGAACAATTTTGTTCAGACTGGCGTCTTAGCCAAAAAAGACGACATCCATTGGAGGGTCCCAGGCACTAAAAATCCTCCTGATCCCAAGGAAGGAGAAGTAATTGTTTTTACTGATCATATGATCCGGGGGTTTACCCCGCCCGGTTCAAAATTCTTCCGAGACGTGCTACGCTTTTTCCAGCTTCATCCTCAAGATATTGGGCCCAATTATGTCTGCAACATTTGCAACTTCCAAGTTTTTTGCGAAGCTTATCTTCAAGAAGAGCCCACTGTTGAACTGTTCAGGGAATTCTATTACTTGAACCGGCAGACAGAATTCACCGATGGGCCCAGCTTGGAGCTAGGTGGAGTTTCAATTCAGAACTAGAAAGAAGCCACCTTCCCCTATGCCAAGCCGCCCAGTCATCCTAAGGACTGGAACCAGACTTGGTTTTATTGCCAAGATACGTCTCCAGAGGGTGAAAATCCCCTACCGGGTTACCGTGCACACCGGCTTAGCAACACACATCGACTCCCAGAGTAGATCAGCACGAAGGAATGGGCCAAATATAAGTCCATTTTTTCAAAAATCAGAGCCTTCATGGCTAACGGCTTAATCGGCATCGACCTTGTTCGGTGCTGGGTCGCCTGGAGAATTCTGCCCTTAAGCCGCCGCCCCGGCTTAATGTGCGAGTACACCGGCGATTTGAAAGATCCATAATGCCACTTCTTGATCCAATTAACTGATGAAGAAATCAATGATGCCACCAAGGATTTATTGAATGAAATCTTGGCAGAGTGCAGCAAAACCGGACTTAATCCTTTCTGCACCTTCAACCAGCCGCCAGTTGCACATAATTTTTCAGTTATATCATGTTTTCATTAACACTGTCCCCTTATAATCATATGACTTCCACAGGTTGATTCTCCTTTTTTGAAGAGGAAGCTGCAGGACAAGCCGGCCAAGAAGACCCGGACAAAGACCAAGGCTAACAAAAAGTTTGCCGAGAAGAAGACCGACCCCTCCGAGTTACTTGACTTGGATGATGATGGTGATGATGATGAGTCAGAGGTAGAACTTGATTATCTTGGCTCATTTTTTGTACATCTCATTGACAATGACTATTATCAGGATGATGTGGAAGCCAGCCGTGCGGGTGAGAAAGAGGTAATTGTTCTTTCCTTCAGCTAAGAATCTCTGCCAAAACAGAAAACTTGACAAGCAAGCCGGAAAGTAAGGTTTTCTCATCCCTTGACTTATTTGGATCCCAACTTTATTTTGAAGAACCAGCAACATGAAGCTCGCCATACAACCCGGAACAACGGAGGTGGGATCCTTTCCTCCGGCTTACCAAACACTCCAGCTCCCCGCAAGCGTCGCCAAGAGGTTTCAACAATTTTGGACTTAACCTATCCTTCTGATCAAATTATCAGGGAACATCTCATTCCTCCTTTGGTGACTCAACGGGGACTCATGTCCCAGTCTTCAAGACTATGCCTGGGTAAGAATGTTAAATCTCTGCTTTCAATCATGTACTCAATTGTTGTGTTAACCTCGCCTTGTGCTTCACTTTCAGAGCTATGGCAAATCCCAACAAGAAATCAAAGGTGACAAAAACAACTGAAAACCCTTCTGAACCGGAGAAGCAACCAACTGAGACCTCCCTCCATGCCACTGAAGCCACAGCTGATGGCCACCACTGGAAGAACATAACATCACCATAGATCATATGGATGTTGACCCAGCCACCACTAATCCGCCAAGTCCCATCAAGCCGCCAAGTCTCATCAAGCCTACTGAAGAAAAGGCTGATGATGTTATCATTACTGGGCTTTGTTATACAGTGCCGGGCAATTCCACTGTCTTGTCAAAGCACAGTGCTAAGGAAGAAATATCAATTGCTGACAAAGGCAAGTAATTAGTGAATTTAGAGAGCAATGCCCACTATAGCGCCCAAGAGATCCACTCTAGGTACTTGAACCCTCTGCACACAAGCCGTGACTTTGAGGCCGGCTTAGTGAATCTCATGAAGGAACATTTTGAGGTAAACACTAGCCTTCTCCAAATAAACATACTTTATCAGCTGCCAAGTTTACTGGACATGATAGAATTGAATGTACCATAGACTTTAGATAGCCTTATAGATCAAATCAAGTAGCCCCCAAGGGCCAGCTTAGACTTTTCAAGACAAGTCAGGACCTCAAATAGTAATCCTTTAACTTTGCAGGTGTAGCCCTCAAGGGCCGGCTTAAACTTTCAAGATAAGTTGGGACTTCAAATAGTAATGATTCAATTGTGCACCTGTAGCCCCCAAGGGCCGGCTTAAACTGTCAAGATTAGCCGAGTCCCATTACCATAGTTTTCCATAAAATCCAAGTATATAGCCCCCATGAATCGGCTATAGCCACAATAATGTAGCCGGGTCATCATAAAATTGTCTTCAAAAAAGAGCAATGTGCATTAGGCCCCAAGTGCCAAGTGATATACTTGTATTGTGCTTGGAACTTTTGAATAAGATGGTTGTAACCCCGCCTATTGTTTGCATCCTGCAGGCTGAACTCAATGTCAAAGAATCCCAAGTCGCTGATCTTCAAGAAAATGTTAAGTCTCAACAATCTGAAACTTCCAAGGCCAAAGCAGAATTAACCACCGCCTTGGCAGAGATGGAGAAGTTGAAGAAAGACTTCAAGGGTGACCAGGCAGGTTGGGAGACTGAGAAAACAGCTCTGCTGAAGAGAGCAGAAGAAGCAGAAGCAGCCCTTAAGCCGGTGTTTGAAGAGCTTTCTGGATTAAAACGTCAAATAAATACCATGACAGCTGCCATCTTTGGTAAGTAACTTTATCTCAACATGTCAACACCAATGCATTGTAATAATCATTCATCCGGCTTATAGATGTACTTGGTAATGCAGGCTCCAGAATCGCTCATCTTGGTGCAAATATGCGCATGAAGCTAAAGTCGCCTATACTCTGATAGAGCAATTGTATACTGGCGCGCAACAAGCTATCTCTGCAGCTTTTCATAAGAAGCAACCACCAACTTTTATCAAAGATACGCTGGAAAAGCTGTCTGTACTGCCCCAAAGAATGGAGGATCTGAAAATATCAGTTGCTAGAGCCGGTGCCATCACTGCGCTAACCCAGGCCAAGGCGTGGCAAGAAAATATGGACCCAGAAGACTTGGCCAGGATGGCCAAGTGTAAAGGAGGACGAGTCTCCCTTGAGTGCTGAGGACTTTGCAGCAATAGCAAGAGAAATGCACCCTCTAGCAAGTAAATTGGCTGAAGACACGGACCTATCTCATTACCAGGCGGCTTATAATGCTGATAACAAGAAGGTGAAGGCGCCGGTTCATGACTCCCAGGAGCTTATTTCGCCAATCCGCAAGCACACCTTTGCCCCTAATATTGACCCATCAACACTTATTGATGACTAAGCTGTATTCAAAGCTTTGACTGGGATCAATTGGGCCACCTCTGACTTCAGCCAATGGGTGAAGAGGAAACAAATGAACCAGTGCAAGATGACCTCGAATCCTCTACCCGCCAAGGTCAAGACCGTTAAGACAAAGGCCGAATTAGCATCTGCTAGTTGAAATACTATATCAAAACACTTATTCTTTTGGGCTATCTGATGCCTTGTAATAGGCTAGCTTGAAAACAATGATCTACCATGCCATCACGCATGTTGATTTGCATAAAACTTATGAGTCGTTTGATCTTATTTGACGATCCACTGTTTATGCTCATAATAATTATCAACTTTGTTGATCATGTTGTCATAAACCCTGCATACAAATAGAGAACAAGTGCCTTGGTGGTTTACCCAAAGGCAGTTCATAATTCCCCATATAAAAAAACCACCGGTGACCGCATCGTCCATTACCAGGGCTGTTTTATCAAAACCTTAAATAATCATAACAAAATAAATATCATACCTGTGATACTTATGCTATTGCCGGCTTAACATGCCACATGGAGTAAGGGTAATAGCCCAGACTCAGAGCGCAGCGCTCTGTGCAATTTATTTATACTGTCGGCTTACAACGCCATAGAACTCAAAGGGTAACACGCCAAAAAAATTAGAGTACAGAACTCCAAACATATGATCATACACTGGCAACTTAACATCCAAAGCCAGGCTGGGTTAACAAAACACCTGATGTTTTCAAATAAAGATCAAGGCAACATGGACCGAATCAACTTTCAACCATATATCAATATGGTACAAATAGAAATCACCAAAAAGATTCAAAGCGAATATAACTAGAAAAAACAAGGCATTCAAAGGCTGCCAAGCCTCAACATCAAGTGCTATTCAAGGGTTGAACGGCCACTGAGTTACTCCTTAATTCAAACCTGTAAGCCGGGCCTCACATGACCAATCGTCGATTTAACTTTGACAAGTTCAGGGTTTTGTAAGATTGACTGTCAAGAGTACGGCGAGTCATTCCAGGATTACCAGGTCGGAGTGGCAAGCTACAAAGGCAGGATAACCCTGATTTTTGGTGAATACACCTGGCGTCCAAGCCTATTACGAGGGACAACAAAGCACTATTCAATTAACAAGGAGCCCCTAAGTAATATTTTGATCCAGGCGTACAAGCCAGACCAGTAGGCTAGTCATAGTTATGCTCATTGAGCAGGAATCCCCCAAATGTTTTGCAATCAAGGCGTACAAGCCGGATCAAAAGGGTAGTCATAGCTATGCTCAATGAGCAGGAAGCCCCAAGTGACCTTATGAAGTGACAATAAAGACTCAGATTCTTAGAAATGAAACGACAGAGGCCCTGAATCATCAGGGATGCTGGCTTTACTATACTAATCATACTATATACATTGGTAAAAGTATGTACATCACAAGAGCTGGTGGCTCAGGTGTAATAAGTCCGAAGATGAGCAATATTCCACAGTCGGTGGGTCTCCTCCTCCGACGTGCGTGAGTCCTTGTGGTCTCGAACATCGATAAGGTAGTATAACCCGTTGTTCAGATTTTTGCTAACCACAAAAGGTCCTTCCCAATGTGGGGATAACTTGTGCATGTCAGTTTGATCCTGGATGAGCCGGAGCACCAAATCTCCTTCTTGAAAGGTCCTGGTTTTAACCCGACGGCTGTGATAACGACGTAGATCTTGCTGGTAAATTTCCGTACGAGCCGCCGCAAGGTCATGCTCTTCATCCAAAAGGTCAATAGCATCCTAACGTCCTTTCTCCTTATCAGCTTCAACATAACACGCCACACAGGGCAAGTCGTGACTTATGTCACTAGGGAGAACTGCCTTTGCTCCGTAAACCATGAAGAAAGGCGTGTAACCCGTAGATCTGTTGGGGGTGGTATTGATACTCCAAAGCACTGAGGGAAATTCTTCCACCCAACAACCCAGCGTCCTCTGCAAAGGGACCATAAGTCAGGGTTTGATACCTCTCAAGATTTCTTGATTGGCTCTTTCAGCTTGACCATTAGACTGGGGGTGAGCCACCGATGAAACATCGAGCCGGATATGCTCTTGTTGACAGAATTCTTTCATTGCACCCTTAGACATATTAGTACCATTATCAGTAATGATACTATGAGGGTATCCAAAATGAAAGATCACCTTTTTGATGAATTTAACCGCCCTTGCTGCATCACATTTGCTGACCGACTCAGCTTCAAACCACTTTGTAAACTTGTCAATAGCAACCAGGAGATGAGTCTTTTTATCCTTGGACCTTTTAAAAGGCCCAACCATATCCAGCCCCCAGACTGCAAACGGCCAAGTAATTAGAATCATCCTCAATCCTTGAGCTGGCACATGAGCCCGTCTTCAAAATTTCTGACAACCATCACATTTACTGACCAGATCTTCCGCATCAGCATGAGCCGTCAGCCATTAAAACCCATGACGAAAAGCTTTAGCAACAAGAGATTTAGAGTTGGCATGATGGCCGCAATCTCCTTCATGAATCTCCCTTAGAATTTCACGGCCCTCCTCAGGAGAAATGCATCATTGGAACACCCCTGTAACACTGCATCTGTCTAGCTCACCATTGAAAATAGTCATTGACTTAGACCTCCGTATTTGCCTGGCCAAGGTTTCATCCTCAGGTAACTCACCCCAGGTCATATAAGGCAAATACAATCAGGAATAACATGGAGAGCCGCCACCAACTTTGCAAGCTCTTCCTATGTAGGCAATTTAACTGATGGGTTATGCAAAACATCGAGGAAACTTTAGGGGGTATCGGCTTACACTGACACCCTAGCTGGCAACCGGCTTAAAGCATCAGCAGCTTCATTTTTCCTGTGATCCACGTGCTCCACTTGATAACCTTTGAAATGACCAACAACAGTATCAACCTCTCGGCGATAAGCCGCCATGAGTGGATCCTTTGAATCCCAAGTTCCTGACACTTGCTGAGCCACCGAGTCTGAGTCGCCAAAACACCTTACCCGGCTTAGATTAATCTCTTTAGCCATCCGAAGTCCATGGAGTAAGGCTTCATACTCAGCTGCATTGTTAGTACAAGGGAACATCAACCTTAAAACATAACAAAATTTATCACCTCGCGGGGAAGTCAATATAACTCCAGCCCTCGAGCCTTCCAATTAACTGGATCCGTCAAAGTGAATAGTCCAATATGTGCTATCCAGCTTATCCTCAGGCATCTGCAATTCCGTCCAGTCATTGATGAAATCCACAAGTGCTTGAGACTTTATAGCCGTCTGAGGCATATACTTCAAGCCATGGGGTCCAAGCTCAATGGCCCACTTAGCTACCCGACCGGGGGGTTCTCTATTTTGAATAATATCCCCCAAGGGAGCAGACCTAACCACAGTGATGGGATGACCAAGGAAATATTGCTACAACTTGCGGCTAGCCATGAACACGCCGTAAACCAATTTCTTCCAATGTAATTTCTGCCAATGTGGGTATCTCCTCTTATACTCAATGAGCACCTCACTGACATAATAAACCGGCCTTTGAACCAGATACTCCTTGCCTGACTCTTTCCTTTCAACCACAACTGCCACACTGACAGCTCTCTTGTTTGCAGCCACATATAAAAGCAAGGGCTCCTTCTCAATAGGAGCTGCAAGAACCGGCGGTTTAGCCAGCTGTCTCTTGAGCGCCTCAAATGCCTCATTAGCAGCATCACTCCAGACAAAGTTATTTGTCTTATTCATCATTTGATACAAAGGGATAGTCTTCTCTCCTAGGCGGCTTATAAACCAGCTCAAAGCTGCAATACAACCCGCCAACCACTGGGCGTCATTGATACATGCCGGCTTAGCCAAAGAAGTGATAGCCTTGATTTTCTCCCGGCCAGAAACCAGGAAACCCAATAGTTTGCCTGCTGGCACGCCAAAGACACACTTGGTCGGGTTAAGCATCATTTTATAGACCCAGAGATTGTCAAAGGTCTCTTTCAAATCATCTATCAAAGTCTCTTTCTTCCTGGATGTCGCAAAATATCATCCACATAGGCGTGAACATCGCGTCCAATCTGGTCATGGAGGCAATTCTAAACACAGCGTTGATAAGTCGCCTGGGCACTCTTGAGCCCAAAGGGCATAGACACATAGCAGAAGGCTCCAAAGGGAGTGATGAAAGTTGTCTTCTCTTGGTCCTTAATTGCCATCATGATCTGATGATAACCAGAACAGGCATCCAAAAAGCTCAAACGCTCACAACCCGCCGTAGCATCAATAATCTGATCAATACAAGGGAGAGCAAAAGGGTCGACCGGACATGCCTTATTAAGGTCTATATAATCCACACACATGTGCCAAGTGCCATTTTTCTTAAGCACCAGCACCGAGTTAGCTCACCACTCAGGATGAAAATCTTCAATGATGGATCCAGCAGCCAAGAGCCGGGCCACTTCTTCACCAATTGCCTTGCGCCTCTCTTCATTAAAACGACTTGCGCCTCTCTTCATTAAAACGACGAAGGAATTTCTTGACTGGTTTAAACTTTGGATCCACATTAAGAGTGTGCTCAGTGAGTTCCCTCCGTTCACCTGACATGGCAGAAGGTTTCCATGCAAAGATGTCCCGGTTCTCGCAAATGAACTCGATGAGTGTGCTTTCCTATTTCGGATCCATATTAGCATTGATGCTGAACTGCTTAGACGAGTCACCAGGAACAAAATCGACCATCTTAGTGTCATCTGCCGACTTAAACTTCAACAGGGGTCATTCTCTATAGTTGGCTTCTTCAAAGGTGTCATATCCGCCGGGTAAACATTATCTTTATAAAACTTTAACTCCTCGGTGGCACAGGACGACTCAGCATACACAGCATCACCCTCTTCACAATCCAGAGCAATCTTCCTATCGCCATGCACCATGATGGTGCCCTTATGACCCGGCATTTTAAGCTGCAAATAAACATAACAAGGTCGTGCCATAAATTCGGCATAAGTAGGCCGCCTGAACAAAGCGTGATACGGGCTCTTGATCTTGACCACCTCAAAGGTTAGTTTCTCAGCTCTGGAATCACGGTCATCTCCAAAAGCCACCTCCAGGGTTATCTTGCCCACTAGATACGCCGACTTACCAGGCACCACCCCATGGAAAACAGTGGAAGATGTCTTAAGATCTTTGTTAGTCAGATTCATACGACGAAAAGTATCATAGTAGAGTTTATTGATACTACCACCCCCATCCATGAGCACCTTTGTAAGCTTATATCCTCCTGCCTGAGGGGCAACCACCAATACCAACTGACCTGGATTGTCAACCTGGGGCAGGTGATCCTCACGGCCCCATACAATAGGTTGCTTAGACCACCTCAAATAACGAGGTACTGCCGATTGAATTGAGTTCACCGCCCTCTTACGGATCTTCTGATATTGTTTGCACAGACTTGTGGTGAACACATGATACTGACCACTATTCAACTGCTTTGGATTCCTTTGATAACTAGACTGTTGCTGCTAGTTCCCTTGGCCAGATTCTTGATTAAAACCACCTTGATTGCCTTGGCCCTGAAAACCAGAGCTTGAACCTCCACCTCCAAACCCAGGTCCATGAGAGACGGATCCTGAACCGCCATGCAGGCCATGATTATTCTAGAAAAAATTAGAGTTTCTACACTCCCTCATGATGAAGCAGTCCTTCCACGGATGACTAGCCGGCTTATCCTGGTTTTCGTGCTTTGGGCAAGGCTAATTCATCACGGCCTCAAGGTTGAACTTCGGCCCTCCAAACCGGGGTGCTGGCGTTTTCCCCTTATGATGTTGGTTATTATTCTGCGTATTGGTGTTAGCCAGAAAGTCTAAACCGCCGTCAGCCTTGCGCTTATCGTTGCCACCTTGACCCGCCGTGTTATGCTGTCCCTTTGCATTGCCACTCTTTTTGCCCTTTACCAGCTTTCTCCTCATCAGACTCAGGGTCTTTAGTGCTATCAGAGTAGGCATATTTGACGAGAGCCGCCATGAGCCGCCATGAGCTCCCCAATATCATTACAATTGCGCTTAAGCCGCCCCAATTTCTTCTTAAGGGGAAGGAAGCGGCAATTCTTCTCCAACATCAGGACTGCTGAATCGGCGTTGATACTGTCTGACGAGTGTATAACAGCTGATATTCAGCGCACCCAATTGGTTGTTAACTCTCCTTCACCTTGGACACAAGTGTCCAAATCCAGAATCGACATAGGATGCTTGCACGTGTCTTTAAATTTTTTGATAAAACACGCTTTCAACTCTGCCCATGATCTGATGGAGTTAGCGGGTAGCCCTTTTAACCAGGTACGAGCCGGCCCATCCAACATCATGGTGGAATACTTAGCACATGCAGCATCACTAACATCTAGCATCTCCATGGCCATCTCATAGCTTTCAATCCAAGCCTTTGGGGGTTGATCCGCCGTGTAGTTAGGCACCTTATGGGGCCCCTTGAAATACTTAGGCAAACGCTCCTTGCGTAGAACCAGCACTAAACATGGCACGCCCAAGGATCTAGAAGTCACCCCTATCTCCATAGATGCTGACGGATAAACCGGAGGTTGCTGCTGAGCTGCCAGCTCAGCATCACGTCGTGCCCTTCCCTGGTCCACCAAAGCCTGAGCATCATTACCATCACGTAGCGGGTCAGGCCTATGAGGCTGATTGCGGTGCCGCTCACTGCTTGATATGCCTGGTTCTTCAATGTGTCTGCTATAACTCCGGCTTGGGTATGGGGTTGAATGAATCTGTTTGAGACTATAAGAGTAAGCCGCCTGTTGTGCCACAGCCGTTTGAAGAAGTTCTCCGGCTCGCTGTATTTCCATTGCCGCTGGCGACTCATCCTGAGCCGGGAGAGCCGCCAATCGAGTAGCCGCAGCTATCATGCTATCCAGAGGATTATAATAATGACCAGGGGCGTCGGAACATGCTGAGGAGGGGTCAAATTCAAACATGGGGGTTCTGCTTACGGCCTGATCCAGCCGCCTTCGCCTCAACGGCCTGATCCACCATAGGCGGGTTACTGGTTCCTACCCCAGGTGTGTTGAAAAGGTTTCTCGCATCGTAAATAGGGGGTAAACGACTCACATGCCTTCTGTTAAAGACATCATTTGATGCATCCCGGTCCAAGCTCAAGCATAAATTTTTCTGCTTGAAGCCGTTCTGCCTCCCTCTCCAAGGCGGCTCGCTCTGCCGCCATCCGGGTGTTTTCAGCCTTTATATCCTCCTTTTCTTGAGCTATCTCATCGCGTAACTTTACAACGTCCGCATTATGTTGCGTTTGGTTCGTCGGGGTCACCTTCGCCGTCAACAACGTTGCCAGAGCCTCCAACCGATCAGATAAAACTTGAGTCGGCGGGCGCACAGGGCCTCCTGCCCTGGCTGCCGTTGTCGACGCTGAACTGGAGATCACTGCCGCCGCAGTTGAAGAATTCTGCCCTGGCTACGTACCAGCCATGAAGATTGTAACCCGGTTTGGAGGTTCATAAGGGTCCGGAATAATGTCGCCATCGGAACAGCCCCCAAGTCCACCATCCTGAACTTGATACATGGAGTTGGTCTCACCGGTTGAGGACTCATCGCCTGAATAGACGGTCGTCTCACCACTGGACTCAGATCCTCCTTCCAGATCTACTCCTTAAGCAAAGCCAACAGAGAAATGCTTCGGGTGGCTTGAACCTTGGCGGGTCGCGCGTGCTGAGCCGTCTCGATGATGTCGGCACAGGTGTCCAGCTCAGCTTCCGACTTACCAATCTTGCCGATGAAGACATGAATTCCGCTGAAGGGGACCCGGTACACGTACTCGATTGAGACGGCCTCGGGGCCCTAGCCTGTGTCATCGATGTAGAGCTTGCCGCGACGACTCTTAGTCATTTGGCCCATGGTGTATCCCTTGAGCCCTGCGAAGCTTCCCTTCAAGAACTTGAAACCACCGTGCGCTGGCCCCACGGTGGGCGCCAACTATCGTGGAATTGTCACGGCAGATGCCCTAGCATGAGGACTTAGGTGTGGAGCCACCGTAATGTAGTTAGCTTCAAGGTGTTAAACGGGACAAAGGACACAGAGAGTTTACCCAGGTTCTGCCCCTCTCAACGAGGTAAAGGCCTACTCTCCTTCGTGAATAGCCCGTCGTCTTGCACTCCAAATCGCCCAGCCCAGCAGGATATCAACAGTTTGGTGATCTCTGTTCGTGGAGATCATGAGGCCCCTGATACCCTGTGGTACGGGGGGGGGGGTAGAAGAGTGGGCATGTGGGCTTCTATCAAAAGAGGAAAAGATACCGCTATCGCTATGCTCATATCTCCCTTCCCTCCTCCAGGTGAGAAGCTGGTGTTGAGAAATGACATTCGTTTACCAGGGAGAGAATACGCTTGACCTAGTTCTCGACTTGTTGTTTCTTGCCTTAACCCGCCGCCGGGTCACCCCTTTATATACACAGGTTGATGCCAGACGGCTTACAGAGTCCCGGCAGGCTCATACACAATGTGTCCGGCTTAGTGACCAAACTACACTTTCCTTCACATACAAGTTAAACATATGGCGGTTTATGCCCGTGGGCCTCAAGTCACCTCCGGGTCTTGGGCCTTCAGTAATCTTGCTTCATGAACTGCCATCTTCAACATCTTTTTGGGCCTTCTCATTATGAACCGCTAGTGGTATGACCCGGCCCTCCTGGGCGGGTCATACCCAATAGTTATATCCCCAACAGTGACCCTTCCTAATGCGCTTCACTGACCACCCTGATGCTTCTGCAGCAGCATGATCGCCAAATAAAGGGCGGGCAGAGAGACAACTTCAGAGGAACGTGTCCCGACATCGCGTAAACCCATCTGCGGCGGCCGCCTCGAGTCAAGCGTAAAAGCAAAGTTAATAGCCCCAGTGGCGAGGGCCTTTTGTGGTGTTCCTTCTCTCTGCAGCCTCGTTAAGGATGGAAGCCTCTTCCCTCGCGAGGGTTGTTTGTGCGTCAAGGGGGACCTCATGAGCATAGCGCCTTAGGAGCTCTTACCGGGCCCGGGCCCCTGACTTCATAGACTTTTCCCGAGCATCACGACCTGACATACCAGCGACTGCTGAGGCCTGCTTGGGGCTGGGTCCTAGCAATGCAGAGCATTAAGGCAATTGTGAAGAATAGGGTGAACCTAACAAAGCGCATGGAGATCGAGCTTAAACCCTAACCATGGAAGCATTGAGATAAAGGCACAAGAGCCGTTGTTTCTTACATGCCCCCGTAGGGCCTACGTCGTCCAGTGCAGGAAAGGAAAAAACAAAAGAAACCTCCTCACGGAGGCTGCTGCTCCCGAGGCCTCAGTTCCGACATCGCCAGCACCTAGTCGGAGTCCTCCTCCTTCTTGATACGACGGCGTGGGGGCTCGTCGGAGTCGTCATCGCTCTCGCTTCACCTGGAGGAGGTGCTGCTGTTGTCGTTGTCACCGTTGCCAGGGGAGTGGCCGCTGCTGTCGTCGTCACTCTCCATGCAGCAGCCCAGGCGGTTGCCTGCCTCCCCGAAGGTCTTCATGAAGAGCATGGTGGGCCCGTCGTGCTGTAAGTGTAGGGCGTGCCCTTCCTTCAAGCTGCGCATGAGGGCGAACGACTTCCACCCCCGCGTCAAGTACATGAAGCTTGAGGGGATCAGCTCCGCAGCCGCCCACGAGGACCCGTTGCAGCAGCTGTCCAGCTGCAGCCAAAGGCCCAAGGGCTCGTGCTCCTTCATCTCCTCAGTGAAGGAGTCTGGGAGCTGGAGCCAGTTGTGGGGTGTGTTGTCCATCCCTACGATGAACTCGCGGGCCGTGTAGGTGGAATGGCTCCACATCTGGGACAACTGGGCACCTACGTCGTCCCTGCCCCTCTGCCGCGGCCGCCTTGGCCCTCGCGCCCGCGCCTGCGGGCTGAGTTTTTCCCATGGCTGCTCAAGCCGGCATAGGTGGACAGAGGAGGACGCCCATGTCCCCGGGGAGGCGCCCCGGGTGCGGCCGTGGACTTGCGAGGGCAGCCTCTCCCCCTCGCTGGCTGCAGTGGCTCCGCTCCCTCCAGTGTCGCCTTCCCCTTCTCAATGGCGGAGAATCTCTTCAAGGGCGCCATGGCTATGGCAACGACGAATGGCAGTGGGAGGCGCGATCGGGGAAGATGAGATAAGGGGTCCGCCCCTGGCCCTTACATAGCTTCGACGGGGGTCGACCCGTGCCCCTTCGCCTTCGGAAGGCAGATGCAAGACAAAGAGGAGCAATGATGGCTCCGCACAGTACTCGCTGACTTTATATCAGCCTGGGCAATTGCCGAGGCATCATGGCAAAGTGGGGGCGTCCTGCGCCCCGTAGTGCACCAAGCGTCGAGCCTGACCCTCATGCGGTTGGGGCCCGCATCGCTTCGCCCCCTTTCTCCCTCCGCTGCAAGCGGAGTCGAGCGCGCTACAGACCCGTGGGTTACTATCGGGCCAGTGGGACTGGAGGTACCCTGATAGAGGTGGGGTGTCCCGATCTTTCGATGAGATGATAACTATCGATTCAGTGGAGTCGACTTTGACGATCCAACTACAAACGTGCACGAGGTTGCGCCTTAGCAATCTCTAAACCAACTGTGAGAGGTTATTGACCACGCCGGAGCATGATCAACCTGACCACAAAGGTTTATTCCTACAAGCAATCGAAGGACAAGAAATAATATGATGAAGCAATCTGAATATTGCGAATATGGATGAAGTATTGATAATCGTGGGGATCCGAAAGCGGTCTTAGTCTAGTCGTTGGACACAAACGAAGTGCACGAAGTTGTGTTCGCTAACTTTTAACTAAACAAATCCCATGGGAAAGCTACTAGATGGATCTGCTTATATAGAAGCAATGGGTGGCAGCCAAGGAGGTGGGCTGACGTCCCAAGGCAACCTAAAACTAACCCTAGGTCGTACAAGGCTCATGGGCCCAAGTGGAGGTGATGCAACACCTTTGGACTTGTAGTTTGACTCAGATTCTGCTGCAACTCAGATTGTTTCGTCCATAACTCAATGCTCCAGAAGAATTTGAAGGTGAATCCAATTGGGTTGGAAAGAACATGAAATCTACTTTCCAACAAAAAATCACCCAATTCAGAGTCAGTATGAAAGAGTTCTTAGAGTTTTGAGTCAGGTATGTCTGTGCAGTCCCAATATGAATCCAGAACGTGAGTGACTTGGACTCTATCTTCTCTTGGCCCAAAAGTGACGTGAGAGGACTTTTTGGACAGCACCTAAACTTCTCTTTTTCCCTTAACTTCATATGTGGATTGTAAAAATGTCCCATACACCTGCAATTACACATGGCACAAAAGTGTGTGAAATATTTTTGTCCTGGATAACATAAATAAATTATTGCATAGTTTGCATTAGAAATCACCTCACAAATATGCATGTATGCAATATTTTTGGTCGTATCCAAGGTAGTCATGTCCTCATCATCCTCCCCTTCTTGAAAACAAAGCCGTCCTCGGCGTTGCTTAATCTGAAATGTGACTAACAAAAGAGACAAAGTGTACATGTTGTATATGTATATGTCATTGATACGTCTCCAATGTATCTATAATTTTTTATTGTTCCATGCTATTATGTTATCTGTTTTGGATGTTTTATATGCATGTATATGCTATTTTATATTATTTTTGGGACTAACCTATTAACCTAGAGCCTGGTGCCAATTTCTGTTTTTTTGCCTGTTTTAGAGTTTCGCAGAAAAGGAATACCAAATGGAGTCCAAACGGAATGAAACTTTTGCGATGATCTTTCTTGGACCAGAAGCAAACCAGGGGACTTGGAGATGAAGTTGGAGACTCAACGAGGCATCCACGAGGGTGGATGGCGCGCCCCCTACCTCATGGGCCCCTCGGAGCTCTCCTGACCTAATTCTTTCACCTATATATATACTCTTATACCCCAAACCACCAGGGGAGCCACGAAAATACTTTTCCACCGCCGCAACCTTTTGTAGCCGTGAGATCCCATATAGGGGCCATTTTTGGCGTCTTGTCGGAGGGGGATTCGTTCATGGAGGGCTTCTACATCAACACCATTACCCTTCTGATGAAGCATGAGTAGTTTACCACGGACCTACGGGTCCATAGCTAGTAGCTAGATGGCTTCTTCTCTCTCTTTGATTCTCAATACCATGTTCTCCTTATGTTCATGGAGATCTATTCGATGTAATACTCTTTTGCGGTGTGTTTGCCGAGATCCGATGAATTTTGGATTTATGATCAGATTATCTATGAATATTGTTTGAGTCTTCTCTGAATTCTTATATGCATGATTTGATGTCTTTGCAAGTCTCTTCAAATTATCGGTTTAGTTTGGCCTACTAGATTGGTTTTTCTTGCAATGGGAGAAGTGCTTAGCTTTGGGTTCAATCTTGAGGTGTCCTTTCCCAGTGACAGTAGGGGCTGCAAGGCACGTATTGTATTGTTGCCATCGAGGATAAAAAGATGGGATCTTCATCATATTGCTTGAGTTAATTCCTCTACATCATGTCATCTTACTTAATGTGTTACTCTGTTCTTTATGAACTTAATACTCTAGATGCAGGCAGGAGTCGGTTGATGTGCGGAGTAATAGTAGTAGATGCAAAATCGTTTCGGTCTACTTGACACGGACGTGATGCCTATGTTCATGATCATTGCCTTAGATATCGTCATAATTATGCGCTCTTCTATCAATTGCTCGGTAGTAATTTGTTCACCCACCGTATTATTTGCTATCTTGAGAGAAGCCACTAGTCAAGCCTATGGCCCCCGGGTCTATTTTCCATCATATAATTTCTATTTTCCATCATACTCCCTCCGTCCGGAAATACCCGTCGGAGAAATGGATGTATCAAGACATATTTTAGTTCTAGATACATCCATTTTTATCAATTTCTCTGACAAGTATTTTGGGACGGAGGGAGTAATAGTTTCCGATCTACTATTTTTCCATCTTTTACTTTCCGATCTATAAACCAAAAATACCAAAAATATTTACTTTACTATTTATCTTTCTCTATCAGATCTCATTTTTGCAAGTAACCGTGAAGGGATTGACAACCCCTTTATCGCGTTGGGTGCAAGTTGTTGATTGTTTGTGCAGGTATTTGGTGACTTGTGTGTTGTCTCCTACTGGATTGATACCTTGGTTCTCAAACTGAGGGAAATACTTACTCTACTTTGTTGCATCACCCTTTCCTCTTTAAGGGAAAAACCAGTGCAAGCTCAAGAGGTAGCAGGAAGAATTTCTGCCGTCGTTGCCGGGGAGATCTACGCCAAGTTAAGCCATACCAAGTACCCATCATAAACTATCATCTCTTGCATCCCATTATTCTCGATTCTCCTCTCGTTTTCCTCTCCCCCACCTCTAAAATGATTTTCGAAAAGATTTGCCTTTTCTCACCTTCTTTCCATTAGATCTTTTGTTTGCTCGTCTTACTATGTGCCTTCTTTTTGCATGCATCTTTGCTTGCTAAGAGTGTATGGATCCTCATCCACTTGCTAATCTTTTTAAGAGATCCAATTATGATTAACCAATTTCTAGTGATATGAGTGCACTAGATTATCTTTATGAGGTATTTCTTCAAATCCGTGAATCCGAAATTTTTGATGAAGTGCTTTATGAAGAGATTCATGATAGATCTTTGAATAAAAAGCATGATTGCAATTATATCATTATAAATTCCATTAAGGTCAATTGTGTTAATGATATGAAAAACCCTAAGCTTGGGGATGCTAATTTTTCTATGTCTACTACTTGTTGCAATGATCATGATTGGGGTGATTCTTCTTATGATCTTCAAATATTATTTAAGCCCCATGATGAATATGAGATTGATAATAGTGTTTGCAATAATAATGAAAGTGGGTTTGTAAGAGTGTCAACTTTAGATCCCACATATTTGGAGAATGTTCAATCTTATGAAATTTTTGATAAAAGTGGGTTTGGAGCGGTCATGACTTTAGTTAATGTTAATCCCACAATTTTGGATGAGTGTCAACTTTGCATGCATGTGGGTCGTGATGAGAATATGCTTTGTGATAGCTATATGGTTGAATTTGCTTATGATCCTACATATAGTTATTATGAGAGAGGAAAATATGGTTGTAGAAAGTCTCATGTTACTAAATTACCTCTCATTATGTTGAGATTGCTATTGTTTCTTTCTTCTTCTTTGCATATGCTAGTTTTTGCTTTCCTTGATAATTTATTTGCCTATAAGATTCCTATGCCTAGTAAGTATGTTAGACTTAGATGTGTTTTTCACATGCTACATGATCTTCTCTTCGTGTTTCAATTGCTATATTTCATGTGAGCATCATCGAAATTATTTATGCCTCGCTAAGGGCGTTAAACAATAGCGCTTGTTGGGAGGCAACCCAATTTTATCTTTGTTCCTTGCTCTTTGTTCCTGTTTAGTAAAAATAATTCATCTAGCCTCTGGTTAGATTTGGTTTTATGTTTAATTTAGTGTTTGTGCCAAGTTAAACCTTTAGGGTAGCCTACGGTGATAGTTGTGTTGATCCTGCTAAAAAACAGAAACTTTTGCTCCCAGTAAATAATTTCCAGAATTTTATTTAAACTTTATTTTGATCTGATTCTTTTTTCTATGTATTGTTACACAAATTTCTCAGGTGTTCCTAATTTTTCAGAATTTTTGGAGTTACAGAAGTATACGAGAGTTACAGATTACTACAGACTGTTCTGTTTTTGATAGATTACGTTTTCTATGTGTTGTTTGCTTATTTGGATGAATCTATGTTAGTAGCAGGGGGTATGAACATGGAAAAGTTGGAATACAGTATATATTACACCAAATTAAATAAAGAATGAGTATGCAACAATACCTTAAAGTGGTGATTTATTTTCTTATACTAACAGAGCTCATGAGATTTTCCGTTGAGTTTTGTGTTGTGAAGTTTTCAAGTTTTGGGTAAGGAATTGATGGACTATGGAATAAGGAGTGGCAAGAGTCTAAGCTTGGGGACTCCCCGGAAGGCATCCCCTCTTTCGTCTTCGTCTATCGGTAACTTTACTTGTTTTATTCACCACATGATGTGTGTTTTGCTTGGAGCGTCTTGTATGATTTGAGTCTTTGCTTTTTAGTTTACCACAATCATTCTTGCTGTACACACCTTTTGGGAGACACAAGCATGAATCGTGATTTATTAGAATACTCTATGAGCTTCACTTATATATTTTGAGCTAGGCAATATTGCTCTAGTGCTTCAATTATATCTTTTTAGAGCATGGCGGTGGCTTTATTTTATAGAAATTTTTGAACTCTCTTGCATCACTTATATTATTTTGAGAGTATTTTAGAATAGCATGGTAATTTTCTTTGTTTATAAATTTAGTCCTAATCTGATAGGCATCCAAGAGGGATATAATAAAAACTTTCATACAAAGTGCATTGAATACTATGAGAAGTTTGATTCTTTATGATTGTTTTGAGATATGAAGATGGTGATATTAGAGTCATGCTAGTGGAGTAATTGTGAATTTTAGAAATACTTGTGTTGAGGTTTGTGATTCCCGTAGCATGCACGTATGGTGAACTGTTGTGTAATGAAGTTGGAGCATGAAGTATTTATTGATTGTCTTCTTTATGAGTGTCGGTCGGGGACGAGCGATGGTCTTTTCTTACCAATCTATCCCCCTAGGAGTTTGCTCGTAGTACTTTGTTCGATGATTAATAGATTTTTGCAATAAGTATGTGAGTTCTTTATGACTAATGTTGAGTCCATGGATTATACGCACTCTCACCCTTCCACCATTGCTAGCCTCTCTTGTGTCATGCAACTTTCGCCGGTACCATACACCCACCATATACCTTCCTCAAAACAGCCACCATACCTACCTATTATGGCATTTCCATAGCCATTCCGAGATATATTGCCATGCATCTTTCCACCATTCCATTTATTATGACACGCTTCATCATTGTCATATTGCTTTGCATGATCATCTAGTTGACATCGTATTTCTGGCAAAGCCACCTTTCATAATTCTTTCATACATGTCACTCTTGATTCATTGCACATACCGGTACACCGCCAGAGGCATTCATATAGAGTCATATTTTTGTTCTAAGCATTGAGTTGTAATTTTTTGAGTTGTAAGTAAATAGAAGTGTGATGATCATCATTATTAGAGAATTTTCCCATGTAAGGAAATAAAAAAAGGGAGGCCATAAAACAAGAGAATTTCCAAGCAAAAAAACAAAAAAAGAGAGAAGGGGCAATGTTACTATCCTTTTTCCACACTTGTGCTTCAAAGTCGCACCGTGATCTACATGACAGAGAGTCTCTTATTTTGTTACTTTCATATACTAGTGGGAAACACACACACACACTTGTGATTCAAAGTAGATCCGTGATCTTTATGATAGAGAGTCTCGAAGCAAGAGAGCTTGAAGATAGGGATGAGGTATCAGCTATGCTAGTTGTAACCGATCCTAGACCTACAGTGTCAGCACCTCCAGCTACAGCTTCAGTTGCACCTCCAGTTGCAACTCTACCATCTCATCAGACTTCTTCGGATGCATTCATCACAGGACTCCTCTCCACGCCACCTTCGCACTCTGGAGCTCCCGGAGATCATGCTTAGAGAGCCGCATAGCACTAAGCATTTTCAAGCTTTTTGGTAACTTGTTGCCAAAGGGGGAGAAAGTGTATAGATCATAGGCTTCGAGAGAGAGAGAGAGAGAGTGTGTGTGTGTGTGTGTGTGTGTGTGTTTGCTTCTTTTCGGCTCTCTAGCTACTCTATTTGCTTCGGTTGGTTCGATGATACAATTTTTATGCCTGTGTGTGAGATACTTCTATGATCATATGTTTGATCATATCATACTTTAATGTGTGTTCTTAATGATGATATTCTATCTCTCATGTATGATCATTCATATCTTGTTGGTGACAAGTGCATATTTGATATTCTATCATTTTAAGCGCTCCACCAAGTGTATGCAACATGGAAGAGTGACCCATGATCCTAATTGATTGTGCATTTGCATTCAAAAGCAAATTTTAAACAATGCACAAATTTAGGGGGAGCTCTTGCTTATCACATACTTCTCAAAGCGGCCATGTACTTATTTTATACTATCATTTGTCGAAGCTTTGATCTATATGTTGTCATCAAGTACCAAAAATGGGGAGATTGAAAGGGCAACTAATCCCTGGGTGGTTTTGGTAATTCGTACCAACATATAGCTCATTGAACTAATACTCTTCCAAGATCAATGTTTCAGAAAGTTCAATGGTTCGTATGGCAGACTAGATTTGTGGACCCCTCAAAATGATAAGGACATATATTGGCAAAAGCTCAAGACTCTACATTTTCATTTTAATGATCCAAGATCAGATTGAGTCCATAGGAAAAGCCAATATTATTAAAAGGGGATGAGGTGTTGCTTAATGGCTTGCTTGCTCAAAATGCTTAGTGCTATGCTCCAAAAACCCTCAACCACTTTCTCATTTCCACATATGTCCTAAGCCTAAAGTCAAACTCGGGCCCACCAATTTGATCTATCCGACGCCACCGAGTTCACTTGACATAGCTGACGGTGTCCAGGACTAGGGGGTACTCGACGCGTCGTCTCCCGATCAGTTGGATTGGGCCGAGGACCCCCATGGTCGTATACTCATGGGCCAGTCCGGACAGCTGCCGCATACAAGGAAGAATCCACAAGACTTGGCGATCAAGACAAGGACTCCTCCCCGACCAGCGTATTCGGCTAGGACTCATGTTATCCTAGGCCTCTGGTGCATTATATAAACCGAGGCCAGGCTAGTCGATAGAGATATACGATAACAATCATACCATAGGCTACCTTCTAGGGTTTAGCCTCTTTGATCTCGTTGGAGATCAACTTTTGTAATACCCATATCATCAATAACAATCAAGCAGGAGTAGGGTTTTACCTCCATCGAGAGGGCCCGAACCTGGGTAAACATTGTGTCCCTTGCCTCCTGTTACCATTGATCCTAAGATGCACTGCTTGGGACCCCCTACCCGAGATCCGCCGGTTTTGACACCGACATTGGTGCTTTCATTGAGAGTTCCGCTGTGTGATCGGCGAAAGGATCAATGGCTCGAGTGCCGGTCAACTGCGATGTCGGCTTCTTCGTCACCAGCTCGACTGGTCACCATGGCTTGACCAAGGACTGCGCCCTACCTTCGATCGTCATGTTCGGATGAGGGCCTTCATCAACACCAACTCCGATCTCTATCAAGATTATGGAGGAGTCATCCATGGAGCTCGGGGGCTCAACGTCAACATTGCCCTCAGGCGACCGTGCTGTTTTTCTGGACATCAAACTTGTATCCGCCGCGACCACCTCCTCGAGTGTCACCTAAACGATTACTTCGGTGGAATTATGCAGAATTAAGACTACAACAACCCTGCAAAAATTTCGTCGAGTTCCGACAGAGGAATCTCCGGCAATCTCCGATATACCGGAGCCCTGTTGAATCTGGACAAGAATTCGGACAAGTTTAGGGCGTGGTATCCAGCATCTAGCTCGGATGTCCTTTGGACGATCCAACCGTTGATTTTCTGCGAATTACCATATCTACTACCTGCCAAAAATTCAGCTCGATCCGACCGTCCAAACTCCGGAAAACTTCCGATTAGTGCATCACTTTTTGAATCTGTTTTCTGCGCGAGAACGAATCCGACCCGAATTCATCTTCTTTATGAACGGGATCTCGGACATCCTTTTTGAAGGAAGTTTTCGTACGGGGTGTTGTGTTTTATTCTCAAACACATCCCAATAGTATTAAAAGTATTCTTGCAATACGAACTTCACCGTCGCGCCGGTGTCAAACCAGCCCGACAACATCACTCCACGGCGGCCGACCTGCGTCAGACACGTCGTCGCATTGTTGAGCCGAGCTCAATTTCTTCGGATCATCATCTCGGCCAGCCGAACAATAGTTCGACATTGTAAAGGATAAATCGTCACCAACATCGCCGCCCCACGGATTACACGGAGCGGTCACACCTGCATCGACCACGTCACGACCTGCATCGCTGGATTGGGGGCTTCATCATCTCTTCATCAACCTACTCCGGAGACTTCGGCGTCGCTGGCCGACCAGCTCCGTCACGTTAGCTGGACCGAGGGCTTTGCCTTGGCGAGCCAACCTTTGCCAGCATCGCCATGTCGTTGCTTTATCGCCCATCAGGCGATAGGTGTGCGGATCGAGTCCCAATTTTGGGAATCACCTTTCTTCGGATTGCTACAACAAATAAGCCAGGTGCTATTAATCCTAGTATTTTTTGCTTGTTAGGGTTCATTTTTCCCAATGAATTATTACTCTGGTTTGTCTGTCATATGTATGCAGGTCTATCAAATGGTGGCCGCATTAACGAGGTCGCATGGTGGTTCTGCCAGTTTCCGTACATAGTCCGGCGAACGCCGCATCCGGAACTCGAACCGACCTATGAATTCAGGCATTCCCATGCCTTTACCGCATCACGCCGCCGCCCTGCATCGATATTGACTTCGGCGCCAGGCCATATTTCTTTTATTACTCACTTTGCATAAATTATTTGTTATGCAACGATTTTTTTTATTTTTATTATTATTACTATTATCTCATGTTTGCACTATTTTTTGTGCACAGGAAAATGATCCAGCCGGACTATATCCTTTGGCGTCACCTCGGCTGGACGGGGGGCTTCGTCAACACTTCATTACCCCATGTCGGGGACTTCGGCATCACCCTGCCGTCCTGCATTGACCATGCTATGTCTCCACTTCGGAGTGCCAAGATCTTTGCTCCGCCACCTCGGGACCGGCTCTGGGATGGGACATTGCCCCGCATCAAGCTCGGACCGTGTCATCAATACCGAACACATTAACCAGCTAAGTTGTCTTCATGCTCAAAGTTTTAAATTTTTAACTTGTGTTCGGCTCGGCCAAGCATTATACTTTTTTGGAAAAAAGTTGCTTGTAAAAATTTCCTTGTCCAAACTTTGTTTGTGACGCGCAAATTCAAATACCCCGTTTACTTGGGGGCTTCCTTCATGAAGCTTTTTCCTCTTGCATATGGTTATACTTGTACGGCTTCGTTCCTTGTTCGTGTATTATCCCACAATATGCACCATATTGACTTAAGCGATTTGCAAGTTGGGTTGCCTAGCTCCTGTGCTTACCCCTACGTTCCCGATTGTTCGGCTAGGGAGTAAAGGGAGCACCTCTGTGATTGTCACGATCGGGTCAACCGAGCTGGACCTCAGACTGGGTGAAGCCGAAAGCTAGCGCTCTTATTGTTTTCAATCATGGTCGGCACACAACAGAACTCATGAGTACAAAAAATCTATTGCACAAGTCTCATAATAACAATGAGCACCGAAGAAAGGGATCGGTGGGGTACTATTTTCTTCGAAGATGCTTCTTACTCTTCCTAGTAATATAGCATAAGTTCCCTGAGCGCGCTTTGTCTGTTACAGCCTTATTACTTGATTGCCTAATTATTGGAAACACCGTCGATATTCTCGACAGATGGAGTACATAACACTTTTCGGTCCTTGACCGAAGAGGGAGAAGCCGACGGTCGGTTAAGACGCGTTTAAAGTTCGGTTGAACATAGATATGATATAAGTACTTCGGTACATGCAATCATTCTTTTACCCAAGTCACTTGGGGGCTCTTAAATTTATATGAGCCATTTTATGATAAGTGTTTTTCTTCTTAGTCATTGCAAAGTTTTTATTATTATTTATCACTCCTTTTTTTCGACACAAGTGTGTGGTCACTAGCCGGGGAGCCTAATTTCTCTCTCAAAGCCGCTAGAGTTTAGTTTGTTAAACTGGCCTAGTAAGAAGTACTCCGCCTTCGGGATAGGAGGTTGAAGCTGTAGGCTGACCCGCTTGAGGTTTTGAGATAGGATGTGTCATGTTAAAGCACGGCAGAAGCACCTTTTTTTCTAAAGTCCAATTTTCGGATTGGCACCGAACACTTGATCTAGTTCGGACATTAACCTTTTGAATAAGTTTTTTGGCTTTTCGAGCCGATGGCACTTCTAAACTATTTGTGTGTTTTCAGCACAAGTCTCGCAGTGCAATGCCGGATAGCTTTAGAGATTCGGCAAAAACATTCTCGGATATTGCTATATATGCATCGGCTTCGAATTGTGTCTTCGGTCAATAGTTGGGTTGCCCGGCTCCTGCGCTTGCCTCCTATGTTCCGCTTTGTTCGGCTAGGTGTGCAAAGGGAGAACCACTGCGATTGTGCTTCCAGCTCACATGGTTAAGCACCTCAGTGGAGAAAGCCGAAAACTGACTGTCACAATAAGCGTAAACTGGTCGGCGATCCGATGACGGTGTCAAACGACGGGCCATTCATAACAATGGCCGAAGTGTTTACGGCTTGACCTCGACTGTCGCCGAACACTACCGGTGGCTATTAACTGGCCTCCCAAACTAAATCCTCGATATTTTGCTCTTACATTGGAGCTGAGGTTTCATGATCATGCTTAGCATGACAACCCAAAGAAAGGAACCGATAGCGGGACTATTTTCTTTGGAAGACATTTCTTCTGTTAAACAGTAATATAACATGTCTCTCCGCGTACCTTTGTTTATAGAACCGTATGGACAGATTGCCTTGTTTGTTGTAAATCTTTGCCCCCATAAAGGCTTTATAAAGTAGGACAAACACTCCTCGGCTATTGGCCGAGGAGGTGGAAGCCGATGGTCGGTCAACAAAGTTTTGTACAATGCGGATCCGAGCATTAATGACGTAAAGTACTTGGATACATAGAGTCATTACACATAATTTGTGATTTTACTATGGATATCGATCCTTAATTCGGCCTCCCGTGCCCGCATTAAGGCTCGGGGGCTACTGGGCTTCGGGCTTATTATTTACAAATATTAAAGGGGCACATCGATCCCCTGATCTGGTGTTGCCACCCGACCAGTGTCTCGGGGGCTACTGCATTGCCTGTTCTATGCAGAAAATTCTAAGTGCAATACAGTTTCCGAGGAGATTTTGATCCTCAGGTTGGTCGGCCGCACCCAACCTGAGTCTCGAGGACTGAGCACGACGATTTTTGTGTCCCGAAGTATTCCACCGAGCTAGGACTGGATCCTCAGACCGATTTTGCAAATCAACCTGAGTCTCAACGGCTACGGGGATCAGTGGTCTTATGTCATCCTTCATGTACATCTCGGGTCTTAGACTGATACCCACCTTGAGGGCTATTGGCTATGTATCTCGGCAGAGAATAAATTGCACCAATCAAAAATATTGGCAAAAATCAGCCTATGACCGAGGTGCTTAACCACCTTGGAAGCAGTTCAGCATATAGCTCAGAAGCAAGTGGCTGGCTCCTTAGAGGGCATTTCCGGCATTAAGCTCGGCTAAACTCCTTCAACTTTTTTTGGACCAAGATGATCTATGACATCTTGGATATAGTCCGGCATTGGAGCTTGGACACAGTCCGGCGTTGGAGCTCGGATACATAATCCGGCGTTAGAGCTGGGAAGCAGTTCGGCATTGGTACTCGACTGCAGAAGATACCTCGAATGCAGTCCGGTGTTGGATCTTGGACGCAAGAGGACGTTGCCGCCCGGGAACAACTTCGAACCCGAGGTGTGGCATAAAAATAATAAGGCATTGATAAAGGCCAGAAACTTAAAGGGGCTCCTCGGATACCCGACGTATAAACTCGTCGAATGCATTTTGGAGATCTTCAAGATAGAAGATGAGAAGATTTGTTGAACCAGTTTTCAAGATCGGCAACCAAAGATGAAGAACAGTTCGGAAAAATCGAGGAGCGTCCCAAACTTGAAGACCGGTTCAGGGGGCTACTGACGGTGTCTTGGACTAGGGGGTACACGACGCGTCGTCTCCCGATCATTTGGATTGGGCCGAGGACCCCCATGGCCGTATACTCATGGGTCAGTCCGGACAGCTGCCGCATACAAGGAAGAATAAACAAGACTTGGCAATCAAGACAAGGACTCGTCCCCCATTGGCGTATTTGGCTAGGACTCATGTTATCCTAGGCCTCTGGTGCATTATATAAACCGAGGCCAGGCTAGTCGATAGAGATATACGACAACAATCATACCATAGGCTACCTTCTAGGGTTTAGCCTCTTTGATCTCGTGGTAGATCAACTCTTGTAATACCCATATCATCAATATCAATCAAGCAGGAGTAGGGTTTTACCTCCATCGAGAGGGCCCGAACCTGGGTAAACATTGTGTCCCTTGCCTCCTGTTACCATTGATCCTAAGACGCACTGCTTGGGACCCCCTACCCGATATCCGCCGGTTTTGACACCGACAATAGCCATATCCACAAACCCAAATCAGTTAGGTCTTACTGATTGGGATCTTGGTCTCACCGAGATGGGATCGCAAACTCTCTATTTCCCTTCGTAACATTTCGGTCTAACCAGATGAGCGATCAGTCCCACCGAGTTCGTAGTGCAAACTCTCTATTTCCTTTTCATAACATTTCGGTCTAACTGAGATGAGAGATCGGTCCCACCGAGTTTACCTGACCAAGTCTCTGTTTGCTTATTACTGAAATCGGTCTCACCGAGTTCAAATGATCAGTCTCACTGAGATGAGGTTTTGCCCTAACCCTAACGCATCGGTGTCACCGAGTTTATGTTGTCGGTCCCACCGATAATCCTAATATTCACATTTTGAACCAAGTCGGTCTCACCGAGTTTCACTAATCGGTCCCACCGAGTTTGGTAAATTGTGTGTAATGGTTAGATTTTGTGTGGAGGCTATATATACCCCTCCACCCCTTCCTCCATTTGAGAGAGAGACATCAGAACGTGCCAACACTTCCACTACTCATTTCCTGAGAGAGAACCACCCACTCATCTATTGAGACCAAGACATTCCAATCTAACCACAAGAATCTTGATCTCTAGCCTTCCCCAAGTTGCTTTCCACTCAAATCATCTTTCCACCATAGCCAAGTCTGTGAGAGAGAGTTGAGTGTCGGGGAGACTATCATTTGAAGCACAAGAGCAAGGAGTTCATCATCAACACACCATCTATTACCTTTTGGAGAGTGGTGTCTCCTACATTGGTTAGGTGTCACTTGGGAGCCTCCGTCAAGATTGTGGGGTTGAACCAAGGAGTTTGTAAGGGCAAGAAGATCGCCTACTTCGTGAAGATCTACCCAAGTGAGGCAAGTCCTTCATGGCGATGGCCATGGTGGGATAGACAAGGTTGCTTCTTCGTGGACCCTTCATGGGTGGAGCCCTCCATGGACTCACACAACCCTTACCCTTCGTGGGTTGAAGTCTCCATCAATGTGGATGTATGATAGCACCACCTATTGGAACCATGCCAAAAATCTTCATGTCTACATTGTGTTTGCTCCCTCCAAACTCCTCCCCTTTACCTTCATATTCAATGATTTACATTTCGCTGCTATACTCTTAGAATTGCGTGTGTAGGTTGATTGCTTGACTTGTGCTAAGTTGCTAAAATCTGCCAAGACTTAAAATTGGGAAAAGTCTAGATTTTTATTTGGTAAAGTAGTCTAATCAACCCCCCTCTAGACATACTTTTGATCCTACAAGTGGTATCAGAGCTTTGATCTCCATTTTCCTTGATTTCCATAGCTTTGGTGATCATAGCCTTGGTTTGACAACCTAGGAGAGTATGGCGTCTAGCGAGGGAAATTACCACCGTAGAGGTCCTTACTTTGATGGTACTAATTTTGCTAGTTGGAAGCATAAGATGAAAATGCATATTCTTGGACATAACCCCACCGTTTGGGCTATTGTGTGTATTGGTTTGCAAGGTGAATTCTTTGATGGGAGAGAACCAAATCGTGAAGCAACTGTGGAAGAGTTGAAGATGCTGCAATACAACTCTCAAGCTTGCGATATCCTCTTCAACGGATTGTACCCTGAAGAATTCAACAAAATCAGCCGTCTTGAGAATGCGAAGGATTTTGGGATACTTTGATTGATATGCACGAAGGAACCGACTCCGTCAAGGAATCCAAGTTGGATGTGCTAAAAAGTCAACTTGACAAGTGATGACCCACAAGTGTAGGGGATCTATCATAGTCCTTTCGATAAGTAAGAGTGTCGAACGCAACGAGGAGCAGAAGGAAATGACAAGCGGTTTTCAGTAAGGTATTCTCTGCAAGCACTGAAATTGTAGGTAACAGATAGTTTTGTGATAAGATAATTTGTAATGGGTAACAAGCAATGAAAGTAAATAAAGTGCAGCAAGGTGGCCCAATCCTTTTTGTAGCAAAGGACAAGCCTGGACAATTTCTTATAATGAGAAAAGCGCTCCCGAGGACACATGGGAATTATCGTCAAGCTAGTTTTCATCACGCTCATATGATTCGCGTTCGGTACTTTGATAATTTGATATGTGGGTGGACCAGTGCTTGGGTACTGCCCTTTCTTGGACAAGCATCCCACTTATGATTAACCCCTATTGCAAGCATCCGCAACTACAAAAGAAGTATTAAGGTAAACCTAACCATAGCATGAAAGTAGTGGGTCCAAATCAGCCCCTTACGAAGCAACGCATAAACTAGGGATTAAGCTTTTGTCACTCTAGCAACCCATCTTCTACTTATTACTTCCCAATGCCTTCCTCTATGCCCAAATAATGGTGAGGTGTCATGTAGTTGACGTTCACATAACACCACTAGAGGTGAGACAACATACATCTCATCAAAATATCTAACGAATACCAAATTCACATGACTACTAATAGCAAGACTTCACCCATGTCCTCAGGAACAAACGTAACTACTCACAAAGCATATTCATGTTCATTATCAGAGGAGTATTAATATGCATTAAGGATCTGAACATATGATCTTCCACCAAGTAAACCAATTAGCATCAACTACAAGGAGTAATCAACACTACTAGCAACCCACAGGTACTAATTTGTAGTTTTGATACAAGATTGGATACAAGAGATGAACTAGGGTTTTGAGAGGAGATGGTGCTGGTGAAGATGTTGATGGAGATTGACCCCCTCCCGATGGGAGGATCATTGGTCATGACGATGGTGATGATTTTCCCCTCCCAAAGGGAAGTTTCCCCGGCAGAACAGCTCCGCCGGAGCCCTAGATTAGTTCCGCCAAGGTTTCGCCTCGTGGTGGAGGAGTTTCGTCCCGTAAGCTTTCTTATGATTTTTTTCCAGGGTAAAAAATCTTCATATAGCAGAAGATGGGCGCCGGAGGGCCATTAGGGGGCCCAAGAGACAGGGGGCGCGCCCAGTAGGGGGGCGCGCCCAGTAGGGGGGCGAGCCCAGTAGGGGGGCGCGCCCTCCACCCTCCTGGCCAGGGTGTGGGCCCCTCTGGTATTTTCTTCACTCAATAAATCTTATTAATTCCAAAAATGACTTTTGTGGAGTTTTAGGATTTTTGGAGCTGTGCAGAATAGGTTTCCAATATTTGCTCCTTTTCCAGCCTAGAATCCCAGCTACCGGCATTCTCCCTCTTCATGTTAAACCTTGTAAAATAAGAGAGAATAGCCATAATTATTGTGACATAATGTGTAATAACAGCCCATAATGCAATAAATATTGATATAAAAGCATGATGCAAAATGGACGTATCAACTCCCCTAAGCTTACATCTCGCTTGTCCTCAAGCGGAAGCCGATATCGAAAAATATGTCCACATGTTTAGAGATAGAGCTGTCGATAAAAAGTAAAATACGAACATGAGGGCATCATGATCATTCTTATAACAACAACATATATAGATCTTGTCATATGATTTCTTATGCTCAAGTAACAATCTACTCACAATGTCAAGTATGGATCATAAACTTCATTGGGAACTAACAAACTATAATCTCAATCATTGAAACAATTGCAATTTATCATAACATCAGAAAGAGTCAAGAATAGAGCTTTTCAGCAAGTCCACATACTCAACTATCATATAGTCTTCTACAATTGCTAACACTCACACAATACTTATGGTTCTGGAGTTTTAATCGGACACTGAGAAAGATAGGGGCTTATTATTCTGCCTCCCAATGTCTTACCTCAAGGGCAATGTCAACAATAATAGTTCATGCTAACTTACATCCAATTGGATATATATCAGGAGCTTTCCAACACGAGGTGCTTGCCAAAGGATAAAAATGAAAAAGGGAAAGGTGTGGATCACCTTGACTCTTGCATAAACTAAAGACATAAAGCAAAAGATAGGCCCTTCGCAGAGGGAAGCAGAGGTTGTCATGTGCTTTTAGGGTTGGATGCACAAAATCTTAATGCAAAAGAACGTCACTTTATATTGCCACTTGTGATATGAACCTTTATTATGCAGTCCATCGCTTTTATTACTTCCATATCACACGATCGTATAAAGCTTATTTTCTCCACACTAATAAGTCATACATATTTAGAGAGCAATTTTTATTGCTTGCAACATGACAACTTACTTGAAGGATCTTACTCAATCCATAGGTAGGTATGGTGGACTCTCATGGCAAAACTGGGTTTAAGGATATTTGGAAGCACAATTAGTATCTCTACTTGGTCCAAGGAATTTGGCTAGCATGAGGGGGAAAGGCAAGCTCAACATGTTGGGAAGATCAATGACAATATACTTTAACTGAGATGTGAGAAAACATAACCCATTATGTTGTCTTCCTTGTCCAACATCAACTCTTTAGCATGTCATACTTAATGAGTGCTCACAATCATAAAAGATGTCCAAGATAGTATATTTATATGTGAGAACCTCTCTTTCTTTATTCCTTCCTATTAATTGCAACGATGACAAAAACTATGTTTGTCAACTCTCAACAACTTTTATGCCCCATACTCTTTATATGTGAAGTCATTACTATCCATAAGATCAATATGAACTCTTTTATTTCTTTTTATTCTTTCTATTTTCTCAATATCATAGCAGGATGGCAAAGCCCTTGACTCAACACTAATCTTTATTATATAGCTCACGGACTTGATTACATAAAGAGATCACAAAGCAAAACTCAAAACTACTTCATACCAAAACTTTATTCTACTAGATCAAGATATTACTAAAGGGATCGAACTAAGTAAAACGGTAAAGAAAGGAGTGTGATGGTGATACGATACCGGGGAACCTCCCCCAAGCTTGGGAGTTTCCAAGGGGAGTGCCCATACCCATGTGATTATGTCTCCTTCTTTAAAGTTGGTGTTGTGATCTTCTTGGCGATGATGCCCCTCGAGATACGATTCTCCTCCTCGAGCTTATTGACTTGTTGCTTGAGGCCCATATTTTCCTTGCGGAGATTGCCCGTGATGGCTAAAGATACTTTTACCCAAGGATGCTGCATAGCTTCTGGAGAACAAGTGACACTCTTTTTCATATTTTCATAAGAAAAAGTTTAACGTTGGAAGGGATGACCGAATTTGGAATAGCTGAGTTTTGTAGTTCCCCCATCATGAATCCTGCTTGGAAGCGAGAGGTAACTTCTTGATCTTCCTCCATGGCGTCTATCCTCTTCAAGTCGGCCTCCATCTCATCCTCCGTTAATGGTCCAATGTGATAAGCATCGCTATTTGCTCCTGGACCTGGTGTCGGGTGAGACACCCGACTCTCCCCGACTGACTCTTGGGTAGACATCTTGCTCTAAATCTGCGACAGAAACAGCTCGAAACGGAAACAGAGGATTTTTGCGTGATACGCTGGTCAAAACCTTCGGGAGATTATATAATGAATTTTTACCGACCGAAAGGAGTAACGTGCAAGAAAACGGAGTCCAGGAGGCACACGAGGTGCCCACGAGATAGGGAGGCGCCCAGTAGGGGGGCGCCCTCCACCCTCGTGGAGGCCTCATGTCCTTCCCAGATTACTTCTTGCTTTCTAAAATTCTTAAATATTCCAAAACGGAGAAAAATTGCCATTAGAATTATTTTGGAGTCGGTTTACTTACCGTACCACATACCTATTCCTTTTCGGAGTCTGAAACGTTCTGGAAAGTGCCCTTATGTATTCATCCAGGCTTTTGTATTCTTTTGTCATGCCATCTTTTAACTTTTTCTTTGAATGGCTTGGCATTCTCATAAGCTTGGGTTCTCCATTCATCGAGTGAGCTAATATCAAATAACCTCTTTTCACCGGCAAGTTTGAAGTCATAGTTGAGCTCTTTAATAGCCCAATATGCTTTATGTTCAAGTTCAAGAGGTAAATGACATGCTTTTCCATAAACCATCTTATACGAAGACATACCCATAGGATTTTTATATGCGGTTCTATAGGCCCATAATGCATCATCAAGTTTCATGGACCAATTCTTTCTAGATCTATTAACAGTCTTTTGCAAAATTAATTTGAGCTCTCTATTGCTCAACTCTACTTGACCACTAGAATGTGGGTGATAAGGAGATGTAATTCTATGATTAACATCATACTTAGCAATCATTTTACGAAAATCACCATGAATAAAATGTGAACCACCATCAGTCATAAGATATATAGGGACTCCAAACCTCAGAAAAATAACTTCTTTAAGCATCTTAATAGAAGTGTTATGATCAGCACTACTAGTTGGAATAGCTTCTACCCACTTAGTAACGTAATCAACAACAACTAAAATATGTGTATATCCATTAGAGGCAGGAAAAGGTCCCATATAATCAAAGCCCCAAACATCAAATGGTTCAATAACAAGAGAATAATTCATAGGCATTTCTTGACGTCTACTAATATTACCAATTCTTTGACATTCATCACAAGATAAGACAAACTTACAGGCATCTTTGAAGAGAGTAGGCCAATAAAAACCGGATTGCAATACCTTATGTGCAGTTCTATCTCCAGCGTGGTGTCCTCCATATGGTTCGAAGTGACACTTGCGTAGGATCTGTTCCTGTTCCTGTTCATGCTCAGGTACACAACGTCTAATAACACCATCTACTCCTTCTTTATAAAGGTGTGGGTCATCCCAGAAGTAATGTCCTAAATCATAAAAGAACTTTTTCTTTTGCTGGTATGTGAAACTAGGTGGTATAAAGTTAGCAACAATGTAATTAGCATAATCAGCATACCATGGAGCAGTACGAGAAGCATTAATGACCGCTAATTTCTTCGCCAGGAAAGCTATCATCAATAGGTAGTGGGTCATCAAGAACATTCTCTAACCTAGACAAGTTGTCTGCAACAGGGTTCTCAGCTCCGTTTCTATCAATAATATGCAAGTCAAATTCTTGGAGCAAGAGAACCCATCTAATAAGTCTAGGCCTCGCATCTTTTTTTTCCATAAGATATTTAATAACAGCATGATCAGTGTGAATAGTAACTTTAGAATCAACAATATAAGGTCTGAACTTATCACATGCAAATACAACTGCTAAGAACTATTTTTCAGTAGAAGCATAATTTCTCTGGGCAGTGTCAAGAGTTTTACTAGCATACTGGATAACATTTGATTTCTTATCAACTCTTTGCCCTAGAACAGCACCTACAGCATAATCACTAGCATCACACATAATTTCAAAGGGTAAATTCCAATCAGGTGGCTGAACAATAGGTGCAGTGATCAAAGCTTTCTTAAGTATTTCAAATGCTTCTACACAATCATCATCAAAGACAAAAGGAATATCTTTTTGCAATAAATTAGTCAGAGGCCTAGAGATTTTAGAGAATTCCTTAATGAACCTCCTATAAAAACTGGCATGACCAAGGAAGCTTCTTATACCTTTTATATCCTTCAGACATAGCATCTTTTCAATAGCATCAACTTTAGCTTTATCAACTTCAATACCTCTTTCAGAAATTTTATGCCCCAAGACAATGCCTTCATTAACCATAGTGGCACTTTTCCCAATTCAAGACGAGACTAGTGTCTTCACAGCTCTGCAAAACTCGATCAAGGTTGCTCAAGCAATCATCAAAAGAGGATCCATAAACGGAGAAATCATCCATGACTACCTCACAAATATTTTCACAAAAGTCAGAGAATATAGCCATCATGCATCTTTGAAAGGTAGCAGTGCATTACATAAACCAAAAGGCATACTTCTATAAGCAAAAGTACCAAAAGGGAAAGTAAAAGTAGTTTTTGATTGATCCTCCGCTCACACAGGTATTTGAGAGAAACCAGAATAACCATCTAGAAAGCAGAAATGTGTATGTTTGGATAGTCTTTCTAGCATTTGATCAATAAAAGGTAAAGGGTAATGATCTTTCTTAGTAGCTTTATTTAATTTATGGAAATCAATTACCATCCTATAACCTATAATAATTCTTTGCGGGATCAATTCATCTTTATCATTAGGAACGCAATGGACATGACTTACCCAATCACTATCAGCAACGGGATAAATTATACCTTCCTCAAGGAGCTTTAGTGTCTCCTTTCTTACCACTTCTTTCATATTAGGATTTAACCATCGTTGAGGATCTCTAACTGGTTTGGCATCTTTTTCCAATTTTATTTTGTGTTGGCATAGAGTGGGACTAATGCCCTTAAGATCATCCAGAGTATATCCAATAGCGGCATGGTGCTTCTTCAGAGTTTTCAATAATCTTTCCTCTTCTTGCTCTGAAAGGTTAGCACTAATAATAACTAGATATATCTTTTTTTTCATCAAGATAAGCATATTTAAGGTTATCAGGTAAAGGTTTGAGCTCGAACACGGGATCACCCTTGGGTGGAGGAGGATCCCCTAGGATTTCAACAGGTAAGTTGTGTTTCAGAATAGGACCCTGTTGCAGGAATACTTCATCTATTTCCCTTCTTTCATTCATAAACATATCATTTTCATGGTCTAGCAAATATTGTTCTAACGGATCAGTAGGAGGCACGGCAATAGAAGCAAGACCAATAATTTCATCCTTACTAGGCAATTCTTTATCACGGGGTTGTCTATGGAATTTAGCAAAATTAAACTTATGTTTCATATCCCCCATGCCAGTTGTAACAACGTCCTTTTCACAATCAATCTTAGCATTAACAGTATTCAAGAAGGGTCTACCAAATATAATGGGACAAAAGTCATCTTGTGGGGAACCAAGAACAAGAAAATCAGCGGGATATTTAACTTTCCCACACAAGACTTCAACATCTCTACAATCCCAACTGGTGAAATAGTATCGCTATTGGCAAGCTTAATAGTAACATCAATACCTTCTATTTCAGCGGGTGCAATATCATGCATAATTTCATTAAATAGGGAAATAGGTATTTCACTAGAATTGACACCCATATCACATAAGCCATGATAACAATGATCTCCTATTTTAACAGAAATAACAGGCATGCATACAACAGGTCTATGTATCTTAGCATCTGGTCTAGCAATATTAGCAGTTTCACCACAGAAGTAAATAGCATGCCCACCTATATTATCATCCAGGAGATCTTTAACCATAGCAATACTAGGTTCAACTTTAATTTGCTCAGAGGGTGTAAATGTTCTAGTGTTACTCTTACGGACCACAGTCGAAGCTTTAGCATGATCCTTTATCCTAATAGGAAATGGTGGTTTCTCAACATAAGTAGTAGGAACAATAGGATCATTATAAGTGATAGTCTTTTCTTCAACTGTAACAGGTGCAACTACTTTTACTTCAATGGGAGTATTATATTTAAACCACTTCTCCTTAGGGAGGTCAACGTGAGCAGCAAAAGATTCATAGAAAGAAGCTACTATCTTAGAGTCAAGTCCATATTTAGCGCTAAATCCACGAAAAGCATCGGTATCCATAAAAGATTTAACACAATAAAACTTAGGTGTCATACATGATTCCTTACCATCGTCGGAACCCCAATCTTCAGAGTTGCGTTTAATTCTTTCCAATAAATCCCACTTGTATTCAGTAGTCTTCAGCATATAAGAACTAGCACAGGAAGTATCGAGCATGGTGCGATCATTGAGAAAAAGGCGAGCATAAATTTTTTGAATAATCATTTCTCTTGAGAGCTCATGATTGGGGCATGAATATAACATTGACTTAAGCCTCCCACAAGCTTGAGCGATGCTTTCTCCTTCGCGAGGCCAGAAATTATATATGTAATTACGATCACGATGAACAAGATGCATAGGATAGAACTTCTGGTGAAATTCCAACTTCAATCGTTTATAGTACCAAGATCCCGTATCATCACATAGCCTGTAGCATGTCAATGTGTTTCCCTTGAAAGATAAAGGGAAGACCTTCCTCTTAGCAACATCATCGGGAATACCTGCAAGATTAAATAATCCACAAACTTCATCCACAAAGATAAGGTGTAAATCGGGATGCAATGTTCCATCTCCTGCAAAAGGATTAGCTAGCAGTTTCTCTATCATACCCAAAGGAATCTCAAAGTAAATATTTTTAGTAGGTTCAGTAGGTTGAGGAGAAACTCTTTGCTCTACTGGTTGTGGCGAAGATGCCCCGAACAAACCCCTCAAAGGATTAGTTTCCATAGTAACAAGTGACAAAAAATTTCAGCACACTATATAAATGTTTCCTTACCAAGTTCCACTCACCAAAGGCGCTTCACTCCCCGGCAATGGTGCCAGAAAAGAGTCTTGATGACCCACAAGTATAGGGGATCTATTGTAGTCCTTTCGATAAGTAAGAGTGTCGAACCCAACAAGGAGCAGAAGGAAATGACAAGCGGTTTTCAGTAAGGTATTCTCTGCAAGCACTGGAATTGTAGGTAACAGATAGTTTTGTGATAAGATAATTTGTAACGGGTAACAAGCAATGAAAGTAAATAAAGTGAAGCAAGGTGGCCCAATCCTTTTTGTCGCAAAGGACAAGCCTGGACAATTTCTTATAATGAGAAAAGTGCTCCCGAGGACACATGGGAATTATCGTCAAGCTAGTTTTCATCATGCTCATATGATTCATGTTCGGTACTTTGATAATTTGATATGTAGGTGGACCGGTGCTTGGGTATGGCCCTTTATTGGACAAGCATCCCACTTATGATTAACCCCTATTGCAAGCATCCGCAACTACAAAAGAAGTATTAAGGTAAACCTAACCATAGCATGAAACTAGTGGATCCAAATCAGCCCCTTACGAAGCAACGCATAAACTAGGGTTTAAGCTTCTGTCACTCTAGCAACCCATCATCTACTTATTACTTCCCAATGCCTTCCTCTGGGCCCAAATAATGGTGAAGTGTCATGTAGTCGACATTCACATAACACCACTAGAGGAGAGACAACATTTTTTTTGATAGAAAGACTGTAAGGGAACCCCCTACAGTATAATTGGTGCAACAAACCCAAATTGCAAGTACCATGCCTTGAACCTGGGTGGGTGGGAAGGCATCAGCCCCTTCCCACCACTAGGCTATGCCTTAGTCTGCGAGAGACAACATTCATCTCATCAAAATATTGAACGAATACCAAATTCACATGACTACTAATAGCAAGACTTCACCCATGTCCTCAGGAACAAACATAACTACTCACAAAGCATATTCATGTTCATGATCAGAGGAGTATTAATATGCATTAAGGATCTGAACATATGATCTTCCACCAAGTAAACCAATTAGCATCAACTACAAGGAGTAATCAACACTACTAGCAACCCAAATGTACCAATTTGTGGTTTTGATACAAGATTGGATACAAGATATGAACTAGGGTTTTGAGAGGAGATGGTGCTGGTGAAGATGTTGATGGAGATTGACCCCCTCCCGATGAGAGGATCATTGGTGATGACGATGGTGATGATTTCCCCCTCCCGGAGGGAAGTTTCCCCGGCAGAACAGCTCCGCCAGAGCCTCAGATTGGTTCCACCAAGGTTCCACCTCGTGGCGGCGGAGTTTCGTCCCGTAAGCTTGCTTATGATTTTTCCCAGGGTAAAAGCCTTCATATAGCAGAAGATGGGCACTGGAGGGCCACCAGGGGGCCCAGGAGATAGGGGCGCTCCCAGTAGGGGGGGCGCCCCCCACCCTCCTGGCCAGGGTGTGGGCACCCTCTGGTATTTTCTTCGCTCAATAATTCTAATTAATTCCAAAAACAACTTCCGTGGAGTTTCAGGATTTTTGGAGCTGTGTAGAATAGGTTTCCAATATTGGCTCCTTTTCCAGCCAGAATCCCAGCTGCCGGCATTCTCCCTCTTCATGATAAACCTTGTAAAATAAGAGAGAATAGCCATAAGTATTGTGGCATAACGTGTAATAACAGCCCATAATGTAATAAATATCGATATAAAAGCATGGTGCAAAATGGACATATCAACAAGTTCAGATTGAAGGATGGTGAAGGTGTCGCTGGAAGGTACTCTGGGCTTGCTCTCATCACAAATGAGATTGCCGGCTTAGGAAATGAAGAGATGACTGACAGATTCATCATCAAGAATATCCTAAGAGCCTTGGATGGAAAATATGATACCGCGTGCACATTGATCCAAATGATGCCCAATGACAAAGATCTCAAGCCAACGGAAGTCATTGGAAGAATTGTTGCTCATGAGATGTCACTCAAGGATAAACAGGAGCTTCACAACAAGTCTAGTGGTGTTTATAAAGCCTTATGTGATGCTCCTGCCACATCAAGTGAAAAAAGTCTTCAATGAGGAATTGAGCTTAATGGTGAAGAACTTCAACAAATTCTACAAGAGTAGAAGCAAAGAGATAATCTCCAAGTCAAGACCCTACCATGACAAAAGATCTTCTAGTCGTGAGCAAAATTGCTACAATTGTTGAAGATCCGGGCACTACTCCAATGAGTATACGGCTCCCTACAAAAGAAGAGAAGACTCACCTAAATGAAGAAGTAGAAGAGAAGAATCACCTCCAAGAGAGAGGAGTATAGATTATTGTTATGAACGAAGAACCTCTCGCAGAATCAAGGATTTGGAAAGGAAGGACAAGTCATCAAAGAGCTACACAAAATGAAGACATCAAGCTCATATTGGTGAATGGGTATCCGGTTCTGACTCCGACCACCACTCCGAGAGAAGTTATCACTCCGACTCCGAATATACTCAAGATGAAGGTGTTGCCGGTCTTACACTTGCATCAACCAACTCCTATGACATATTTGACTCACCAAATGAAGGAATTGGAAGATGCTTCATGGATAAAGGCCCCCCAAGGTATCACACCCCAAGTAAATTGATTTCAATAGTGATGAAGATGATTTGCTAGGTGATGATGAGTTACTTGTTGACAATGCTAGTGATGAAAACTATGATAAAACTATTATTAATCATGCTAATCAAGATGAAACAAATGACAATGATAAGAAGGAGATTGAGCGTCTAACTAAAGAACTAAACACTCTTAAGTTAGCTCATGAAACTACTTTAGAAGATCAATGAGAACTTTTAAAAACTCATGAGAAGCTATGCTTCGAGAAGCTCAACCTAGCGCAAGGACATGGCACTACAACATGACCCCCACTTTAGCAACGCATTTTTCCGTATCTAAAAGTCCATATATGCGTTGTTAGTGCATTTACCAACGGTTTGGGATCCGTAGCCTTATCCAGTGTTGCTAGCGTATAGTGCAACGCTTATACCGCCGTTGGTAAAAGAGACCGTTGCATGAATGCAACACATAAAACATACTTGCGCAACACTTATATATGTTGGTGCTTAATGCACAGGAACCAGGATCCCATTGCTTGGCAACGAAGAATTTGCAACGCTTCATGTGTGGTATATATAATCTGAATATCTTTCTTAGCCAGCAATTAAATTAACTCTCCATGTAATGGTAATAATTATGTATTTCAAGTGAACAAAAACAAAATAATACACTCACAAGAGGAAAAAATCATATATTTGATAAAACTGTCGGATTACAATAGTGGATATTACACGAGGAACATCATTGAAATGTGACGCGTAATCTAAACATTTTCTTGACAGCGAAACTTAAACTGACAGCATCCATCAACATCTATACATCTTATCTAAAACTTAACCGAGGAACATCATCCAAATAGAACATCTTCCCTGCAACTTAACTAAAACTGGAAGCCTCCATCATCACCATCATGAACAGGAACATCATCATCATAATTGCTTGCAGTATACTTGCACGCACCAATATAATCATCCATTTATCTTTTGAATCTACAGACAAAAAAACACAAATGAACTGTTAGCACACAATGCATTGACATGATGCAGGAAGTGACAGAGGCAGGATATTGGCCATTGTATTTGCTGGTATATCTCTATATGCAAACTCCAGAAATTCATCTACACCAGCTGAGTAATGAGGACTTTCTCTAGGAAATCACAATAGTAATTTGGTGGATTCTAAATCCATTGCACACTGCATAAAAAAATATTACTACAATTGTAACCATGAATGAACTGCAAGAGCTAGCTTGTAAATATCTGATTTGTATTTAAGTTCCTATCGTCGTGCAACAAAAATTCACAATTATATTGTTTTTCGACAATGCAAGGATCCTCCTCCCAGCCTTTGCAACATAGTAGGCAGAATTTTCTTCAAACATTGTAAAATAGGCTAGTAAGGTTATTCTACTATGCACACTAGTGATCAACCCATGCATGGGCTAACATTTTGGTGTTTCACATTGTTTATATATACCAAAGGACACGTCAAGGAGTTTAATTCTGTTATCACCTGGTAGAAAACTCCAGCACAATAATGAGATAACATGCAAAGTTGTTGGAGAAAAAAGAGAGCTGAAATCGACATGTGCAAACTTCTTTGCATGAATACTTCTGCGTGGGACAAATAATACTTCGACCAGTGCTAGAAGGATTGTTATTTGAGAGGGTGGCATGCAATTTGAATTCCTGCCACCTCGGGTTAGCGTGTGTGTGTGCCGTGCGCATGCGCGCGCCTACCGTAGGCACCAAGATTCGTATGTCATTAGAAATTGCAGTAAATTAGGTCTAAGATTTAAAACGTCAATATGATCATAGAAAGCACTAGGTATGGCGGATGGCACTTATATTTTCACATTCAACGAAACAAACTATGAAAAAACTTACCTTGTCGGATCAAATGAGGTAGAATTGGTAATTGTTAATTTCATCCTCTCCTCTGCTTGCATGGCACATACCAGCACTGGTACACACTGCTCATTAGCTCAAGTAAACATTTGTTTTCTTTGAAACTGAAAAGAAACCGTGATAATTTGTGTGCTGCAAATACAATAAACAACATATGTTCTCTCTGATGCATAGTGATATCATTTCTACAAATTGCACAAATAATTATAATTTGAGATATACCTCAAAATATTTAGAAAGATACATAAAAAATCTACCAAACTTGAAGGACCATCATAATTTTTATACTGTGACCTTATGCTTTTGCACATGCATCACACAGACTGACTATATGTATATAATTATATTAACTGCTGAATATAAAGATATAGCCACCATGCTGATATTAAATTAATCGTGGACCTACAGACATGCAGACATTGGCACACAAACTCAAGCATCACACTTTCAAGTTAATTAGGCTACTGTTATGCATGCAATTTAATAGACCTAGCACTTATACCATGGGTGGAGGCAGGGTGATGTGACCAATTAGTCCACTGAGCAGATTTGATTAGAAAGAAGAGAGCCCATTGCGTGACAACTAATAAAAATTTAGTTATGGTGGTCAGACCTGAGTAGATGGCCGTGATACAGCACACGCGGATGTGCTCATTTCTGCAAGAAATCACTGGAACAAGTGAGCACGCCTACCTATTTGAGCTGTAATAAGGTTAAAAAGGGATTTTCCAAGTAGAAATGTGACCATATGACAGAGTGACTGATCAGACCTACAAATTGGCACGTAAGCAGGAAGTGGAACTTTGAATCATAAACATCAACCACGAGACTAAGACAACAAGCCTTACTATACAATCAGTCAATCACATAATCAGCGACAGCAACCAACGACTGCACAATCAAGTTTCACTTCCATGGGCTGGTGACAAGCTCCTAAGCCATAACTAGAATCAATTCAATCACAGCAAGAGGCTTCAGCTGGAAGCCCCTCCCCGCACCAACCATCTACAATTAAACCTGTCGGTCATTATCAGGGACTGGCAAGTCGTAAGTAGCAATTCCCTACTAGACTGAAGTCAAGCAGAGCAAGATGGGGAAAATAAAATTGGAGAAGAGAAGCGGTTCGGCTCACCACGGCAGCGCCATCGCGAGGGTGGTTGTAGCGGTAACTCTTCCCGTAGCCGCAGGCCCTCGTGCGGAGGTAGTAGATGTAGTTGGTCATAGGGAAGCGGTGACGAGGGATGGCGCGCTGGGAAGCAGGGTCGTAGGCGAGGGTTGACTAGGGACGGCGAGCCGAGACGGAGTATCGCAGGGGGAGTGGTGAGGGGCAGCCTTCCGGGATGGAGGACCGCAGGGGAGTGGTGAGGGGCGACGCTCCGGGATGCAGGTAGGTTGAGGGCGGCGGGCTGGGGGCGTCGTGGGAGAGATCGAGAGGAACAGGGAGGCTGGGAAAGGTAATGACCTAGATTAACCGTGAACGCCAACTTGGGCTGGGCTAGATAAGAGGTTGGGTTAGTACGTTGGGCTCTTTACTTGGACTTGTGGATCACACATCTACAACGCATATGCTACAATGCTTATTATCTGTATCTATTGTGAATTTTGCAACATACAGTCAAAACGTTGTAGAATATGTGTTACTTTATAGGGGGGTTCCTTGTAGTGTGGGTTCTTAAAAGCCATCACTGATGATCTTTGGAAGAAAAGTTCTTCTTACATTGCCAAGTGTTTACTCTTGTATACTTACATGCCACAAGTAAAATCTAGCAACAAGAGTAAGAAATATTCTTTTCTAGTAGTAACAATAACCATGCTAAATCCAATATTGTTGCTTCTAGTAGTTCTTTTGATTCCACTAATGATTCTCTTAGCCAAGTTACACTTGAGCAAGAAAATAGCTTATTGAAGGGAATTATAGAGAAAGGTGTTTACAAGAGCCTTCCCAGGAGTAAGCCATTTGAGGAAATTGTACGCAAGCAAGAAAGGCACCGGAAGAATCAAGGTGTTGGTTTTCAACGAAAGTTCAATGCCAATGGAGTTGAGTGGGAAGAAGATAAATACCCCGAGACAAAGTTTGTTCCTCAACAAGAGAAGTATGATCCTACTTCCTTCAAGGGGACACAAGCTCAAGATGATCTTCCACCACAAGACCACAAGCTAAAAGGCAAGGACAAGCTTCAAGGGGAGATTGATGCATTTGAAGAAGCTCCAAAGGCCTTGGTCAAGTGGTTTCCCAAGTCCACCTCAAGTTCTACTTCATCAAGTACATCTACAACCCCAAGGATTCCCATCAAGATGATGTGGATCCCGAAGAAGAAGAACTAGAGAGTTCGTGAGGGTGACTCTGCCAACATACTTCACTCTTATTCATATTGGCAAGAACAAGTGCAATCAACTTCCACATCTTGCACTAGTTCAAGGAGTTGCAAACCCTCTTGTTAGTAAGTCAAGGAACAAGGTAACCTAATGCTTTCATGGACATCATCTTGTGTGTACTTCACTCTATGTCTATGGATATCCTAGTTTGTTCCTTGTGGGACTAACCCATGTAGGTATTGAAAGTGCAACTCACTCCAATGGATTGCTCCAAATGATCTACATCAACATTGAGCATCCACATCTTCAACATCTACATGAAGTCATCATTGACAAAACCCAAGGTTAGTTCATTCCTATAAAAGGGGATATCACATCTAGGGGGAGCTTTACTCTAAGAATTGAGCTAAAGCAACTCTAATGGAGTGAACACAACAATGCTTTATGTAAAAGTGGCAACCCCACTTGTGCTTAAACGATGAGTATGACCTATGATCAAATGTCCTCATTTGACTCCTAAGTCAATATACTCATATATAGATAACCTAGTCATCGCCAATTGCTTGATAGATGCTAGAGAGTTTGTGTGTGCTTTGCCACATATTTCATGTGCTATCTTATTGTGTGAGCATGTTGGTTGCATAATTTTCTCCATTCAAGGACATCCATTTGTTGCCTTGATTGTTTGGTATTTTCTTTTGCCAAATGGATGGACAAGAATGCATAAGTACTCCCTCTAGCTATCTATGCTTTTCTCGTCTCAAACTCTGTTCATGCTACATCACAAAGTTTGATCAAGTCAGATTCAAACCCTCTGGGTGAGGAGCACTCAGAGCCACCAATTTGTCATAGACTTAAACATCCAAAACCTCTTGATGTATTTTGGACTGACCAGTCCATTCCTTTTGGTCATACCGAGTTCTTTAAGTTGATCTAGGTTTCAATCTCGGTGCAACCAATTTGAACACTTCAGTCTCACCGAGTTGCAGCAACCGCTTGTGATTCTGCATCTCGGTGCCATCGAGTTGTTCCACTTGGTCACATTGACAGGGACCGGATATATATACCCACGGGTCGAATTTTTGGAAATTTCTCCGAAACCCTTCGTCCGCGCTGTCCAGCTCTACCGACTTGAGGTCTCTGGATCGTTGCCTCCGTCTCCAGCGACCCCGTGCCGCTGGTCTCCGCCCCCGTTAACGGATTCTCCTCTGCCATTGTCACCGTAGCAAGCTCACTGCCAAGTTAGGGTATGAGCTCAACCCTATGTGCAATCTATGCATTTGTTTCCCGCACTTAGGTCAATGCCATGAATCTTACCAAGTTTGAAACACTTCTATCTAATCAAAAAACCTAATTATATTAGTTTTGATTCGAAAAATTAGGGTCAGGTTTCCGCCGAATTCATCTTGGACCGACCGAGTTGTAGAAATTGGTCTCACCGATTTGGCCCAGGCCATAGCATTTGTGATTTTCGGTTTGACCAAATCTTGCAAATTGGTGTAACCGAGTTAAAATGTCTGTGAAACCCTAGCGCTCTCAGAGTCACCGAACTATGTCTTGGTCTGACCGATGTCACCAGTTTAGACTCTGAACATTGCTTCGGTGTCACCGAGTTCAACAAAATCATTCTCCGAAATGCCTTCTGTAGAAAACTAAAACTAAGTTTTTTGCTCATTTGTTTTGCAAAAATTGTGCACTTTGTGATGCTCATCCACTCTGTCTCATCTAAATCTATTCAGGGCCAGCCTTCAGCTTTGAGCAATGTCTGACAACAGTGACAGCCAAAATCAGTCTGAGGAACAGGTTTAGATCAGTGAGGGCACTAGTTCCTCTGAGAGCTATTATGATGATGGGAGCAGAAGCACTCCCAACAACCTGCCTAAAGCTGCAACTAGGCAAAGGAAGAAGAACACATCAGATTCTGAGGATGAAGATTTCAAGATTGATGAGGAAGTCTCTTCCAAAAGGAAAGGAGACAAGAAAGATCATGGTACTGCTGCTAACACCAAGCGAGGGATGAAGAAGAAAGCTCCTGCTAGAAGAGTTCCTATGTCCAAAGCCAGAGCCTCAAATCAGGAAACCATGGAGTTCACACTTGAACCAAAAGAGGCTGGTGAGGGAAAGAAGAGCAAGGAGAGGGTCAAAAAGACCATGGCCAGAGTTAATGGGAGATCTACTATAATCAAAGACCCAGATGAGGAAGAAGAGCAAGATGCACCTCCTGCAAAAACTCAGAAGTTGATGGGGGTTGCAATCAGATCAGGGGCTGCTCCATCAAAGCCCAAAACTGCCCCCAAGGCTGCTTCTCAAGCCCCCAAGAGATCCACTAGGAACATTCCAGTACCTGAGAAGAACAAGGCCCCAATGCCTGAAGTGGAAGAAGAAGAGGAAGGGCAAGTGCTTAGGAAGTTGAAGCCCAAGATTCCTGACCATGATGACACCCATCCAGTGGCTGAGAACATGAAGCTAAGAAAGGATGCAGGTCTCAGGCAATGGAGGCAGAATGACCCATATGCCATAAGAAGGAGGACTGTTGTTGACTACAGGTTCCATACAAAGGAACAACAAGACTTCTATGAGACTGTGCTCCTTGACAAGAAGCCAATAGTAAGTGACATTAGATGGGTTGAATGGAAGTTCATTGACAGCAATGAAGATCATTTCCCTGGAGTCCATGAGAGTTCCAGATCAACAGGAGTTGATGCATTTGTTGGTTAGAAATTGACTAAATGGAATGATGAGTTAATCATGCAGTTTTACTCTACAACACACTTTTACCCTGATGGTAAAATTGTGTGGATGACTGAGGGTACTAGGTACCAATCTTCAGTTGCTGAGTGGGCAAAACTGATAAATGCCCCAGAAGAGCATGAGGAGGAAACTGATGTATATGCTAAGCCAAGAAAAGGACATGACTCAATGGCTCACATGTACAAGGAAATTCCAGATGCTGCCTTGGACACCCACAAGTTTGAGTCAGTTTACTATTTGCTGTCACGTCTGCCAACTATCAACACAATTCTCAGACACACTTTGCTGCCCAAGTCTAGAGATGACAGAATGATTAGAGGGCACTCAATAAATCTGCTGCATATGTTTGATGTGCCTGAAAAATTCAAATTGATGACACTGATTGTTGAGACAATCAAGAGGATAGCTGCAGACCAAAAGAGATCGTGTGGCTATGCTCCACATATTCAGATGCTCATCAACTCCAAGATGGGCAACGGCATGTATCTCTTGGATAAAGAACATCTTCCCCTGCTGCAAGAGTTTGAAGACAATGTGGTTATCATGGATCCATCACACCCCACATCTATGCAGGCTTGGGAGAAGAAAGAAAAAGCAAAAGCAGAGAAGGCAGCCAAGACACCAAGTGCTGAAGAAGCCTCCCAAATATTTCTGAAATCCAAGCAAGATCAACTTGGTCATCTCATTCAAGCCACTTTGAGGATTGAGAAAGGATTGGCCACCCTGACTCAAAATCAAGAGAGTCTTGAGAGGATAATTGACACAAAATTCATGACTTAGATGTGAAGGTCACAGAAATTCAGTCAACTGTGGAGAAGATCCAATAAGAGCTTGTAGATAGGGATGAGGGACCAACTACATATGCTTTTCAACAAGTCCCAAGGGGACTAAGGTCATCAGCTATGCGAGTTGTAACCAATCCCTGACCTACAGTGTCAGCACTTGTAGCTACAGCTTCAGTTGCACCTCCAGTTGCAACTCCACCAGCTCCTCAGACTTCTTCAGATGCATTAATTGCAGGACTCCTCTCCATGCCACCTTCGCACTCTGGAGCTCCCGGAGATCATGCTTAGAGAGCCGCATAGCACTATGCATTTTCAAGCTTTTTGGTAACTTGTTGCCACAGGGGGAGAAGGTGTATAGATCATAGGCTTAGAGAGAGAGAGAGAGTGTGTGTGTGTGTGTGTGTGTGTGTTTGCTTCTTTTTGCCTCTCTTGCTACTCTATTTGCTTTGGTTGGTTGGATGATACAATTTTTATGCCTGTGTGTGAGATACTTCTATGATCATATGTTTGATCATATCATACTTTAATGTGTGTGCTTAATGATGATATTCTATCTCTCATGTATCATCATTCATATCTTGTTGCTGATGAGTGCATATTTCATATTCTATCATTTTGTGCGCCCCACCAAGATGTATGTGACATGGAAGAGTGACCCATGATCCTAATTGATTGTGCATTAGCATTCAAAAGCAAATCTATTATATACTTAAGACAAAAGTCAAACAAGCCATAACGTTTGTCCACATAGATTAAATTATCTTGATCGTACATATTAAGAATTAACGGTTGAGATTTAAAAATATAGCGCTACATACAAATATTATTACTTACAAGTAATTTGACATGTCATGTGTTGGCAACCAAGAAGTTCTAACACGTCGTCCTTGGAAAAAAAACACGAGAACCCAAAATTAAGGAAAATCATGACGGACCCATGGCACAAGCTTATTCTAATACAATTAGTACAGACGTAGCACTATTGGACTCCTTTCAAAAGGCCATGCACGACAGTCGTGAATTGCTTGACAGGTCCACATGGCACTAGCATATTCTAATCCAATTAGTTCACAAACTGTAAGTCCATGGACTCCTTCAAAACGGGCACCAGGGCGGCCAGTCAAAGCTGCACTATATTACATGAATATGTATTAGCACATCATTTTTTTGAGTGCTACATCAGCACAGCATGGCCGATCACCTGATGCTTAGAGCTGTGATGAATCCGCATGCCCCATTGAAGCAGCAGAGTACACCAAGCGGCCAGGTAGCTAAAGCACGCATATTAGTTGGATCCGCTCTATATGCAGGATATATGCTAGACACAAGATAAATTAACATGCATGCATGTCCGGGTTAGACAGTAGGGAAAAAGAAGGCCAACCAGCTATATGTGTGAATCATAAGTATATCCCAAGAGAAAGAAAAAAATAATGGTGTTATGGGTGCAACAATTAATATTCGAATGAATAATCCATGTAAAATATAACGCTTTGTTGCTTCGAAAAAAATCTAACACTTTGTTTTAGTTGTGTCTTCAGAACAATAATGGGAAGGAATACACAGTAAAAACTACATCATATTAGACGGTCAAGCAAATCTAAAACATTATTGGTGGAAAGCACAAATTGGCATAGTGAGGCCAATCAGCTATGTGTGCGAGTCATGACTATAGCACAAGAGAATGGAAAATTTAACGATGTTATGGGTGCAACAATTAATATTCGAATAAATTATCCATGTAAAATATAACACTTTGTTTCTTAAAAAACCCAACACTTTGTTTTAGTTGTGTCTTGAGAATGATAATGCGAGAGAATAGACAATAAAAACTACATCATATTAGATGGTCAAGCAAATCTAAAACATTATTGGTGGAAAGATATAACCCAATTACATAGAATTGAAAAATAACTTAAGTATAATCCTAAAGTCTTCTACTTCACAAGCAGACCATAATGCTTGCAGTCTATTTATATCACGTATACAAATTCTGTACTAATGAACTAAAAAGTTTAACCCAACAATTTCCAACAAAGTAGACAATGTTTCCTCCGGGTGCACCTCCTCTCTACAACCATTTCCTATTTCAAATGTTATCAATGCAAAGTCATCATGTATTAGTCCCTCCAAAAAACACAATGAATGAAATAAAATTAAAATTATGGTTGCCACAAATAATGCTAAATAGGTTCTTCAATAATGTATTTCGGCTGCAATTTCTTCCCACTATACATTTTTTGTATGTGCCTAATAGTCAACTAATATCCCCTACTTGGAGAGAGTTGGACACGAGACAATTTCATTCTGTGTCCTTCACAAAGTGATAATAAATCTATGACTAAAACTTCAGACCTAAAGAATTGGATTACTAAAACAGTCGCAGGAGGTGACAGAGACCAAAAAATAATAGAATGACAAACCTCAGTGTAGTATGTATAATATCATCGTACAAAAATGTCATTGTGTCTACAATAATGGAAGTTGGAAGAAAAAACATGTCAGATGCAATAATTAAGTTGGTTTAGGTTTCCGATAATGGAAAAAGTCGGCGGAAGGATCATGCCATGATAAAAATAGTAAGCTATGATCAGAGTGGGTGAAAAGAGAGTATTTTACTAAATAGTTTTGTTGCACTAACAGATATTCCTATATGTCCATGAAGATCGTGATTGGCTCAGATAGAAAGAAAAAAGTTATGACAACACTGAGTAAATAAGTTAAATATCGAGTTATGTAAAATGAGTCTCAACAAAATGGCATGGACACCATCAAAGCGGCCAACCTATCATGGTAGTGAATGGGAGAAAATGTGTCCGTAACTTTAGATGGTGTAAGCCATAGGTTACATTACTTCAGAGGAATAACTGAAAGGTGGCAATGCTTGGAAGCATTTAAAAGAAAATCATTAGACTAATTCAAAACCTTCAGTACAGTGTGGCCAGCTTGAAGACTGGTGGGTGAAGATTTCATATTTATTTCTTGGAGAAAATGCCTACAAAATATTTGTGGACAAAGATTTATTTCAAGCAAGAACACGATATAGTCTTAGCCATGATATCTTCCTATATTTTAAGTGATATAAAAAAATGCTAATTTGGTCAAGAACAAAATTGAATATAAGTTATCAGTCAATTTGTATCAAACCTATAAGGAAGTAAGGACAAAAATATAGTAAATCTAGCTGCGCAAATGTGCGGGTCACCCAGCTAGTTTCAAATAATGCACAAATTTAGGGGGAGTTGCTTATCACATACTTCTCAAAGCGACGATGTACTTCTTTTATACTATCATTTGTCGAAGCTTTGATCTATATGTTGTCATCAATTACCAAAATGGGGGAGATTGAAAGTGCAACTGATCCATGAGTGGTTTTGGTAATTCATAACAACATATAGCTCATTGAACTAATACTCTTTCAAGATCAATGTTTCAGAAAGTTCAATGGTTGGTATGGCATGGACTAGAGACGTGGACCCCTGAAAATGCTAAGGACACA